>NC_090889.1:43747789-43757789 GCF_036669925.1 Montipora capricornis
GTGATACAAATCGAACGATGGTTATCAGAGAATATCCGTTGTCCGATTTGATATCCGTCCTCTGATTTTATTTCTACGCAAGAAAACCAGGAAACGAGCAAACGTTCAAGCTAAACTTTTGATTGGTCATGAAAGACACAAAAATTCTTTTTGCAGAAGCCAGTGAGAAATTCCAAAGCTGGTTGACAATGCAGGCAACAAGAAAAAGTCCACAAAATATCCTCTCAACGCCTTTGAATTGAGTTTTCTTTTGTGTATAAACAAAATAAAGGTTAGTTACATTTTTTTGCGACAAAGTCTACTTACCAAGCTACTACGGTATACAATTTTCATCCAATTTTTATCGTGCGTTGAGGCGACTTTTCGTGGAAGCACGAAAAGTTGAAGGAAAGCCATACAGCCGCAGTACGATGAAAGCCATTCGTGTTGGGCTGGACCGGTTTCTGTCATATTCTCCACACAAAAAGACTTTTTCTATTATTTGTGACAAATAATCTCAGTCGGCTAAACGAAGCATTAGACGCTACTTTAAAGGATCTCGCTCGATTCAGCAACAGAATCAACTCCATTATCGTTCAACGTTCAAATTCCATGCGAGGCCGATTTTTCTCGCTCAAACTTTCGTGGCTGTAATTCCAAAGGGCACCTAAAAATGCTACGCATTTTTGTGAAAGACTGTTAATTCGTCGGCTGTCATCTTTTCGAACAATATAATTGCAAAAACATTTAGACAAAACTGTGTTTTCATTTAAGTTTTCAAGCTTTTGATCTTTGGGGCGTTATAAAGAGCATACTTGACGTGACAACTTGTCAGCATTTCCTCCAGTTACTTTGTAATTAAAATCGAGCAAACCAATCGCGCCATTCATATACACGAAAGCTGGCTTTTTTTCCCTTTTGGATCTAAGTGCGTTCAGTGCGTTCTTCTTGAGAAATTAATCGGAGGGTTATAAAATAAATAAACCCCTTTCCGGCTTGCTGGTATATCGGAGGATAATGCCCTCGGCTAAAAGATTGTCCTCAAAATTTCACAGTGGCCCTCGAAGTTTCGCTTCTCGGCCAACTGTTCATTTTTCGGACAATTTTTCAGCCTTGGGCACTATCCTCCGATATACCTGCCGCCGCAAGGGGTTTATTTACTAAATGTACAATGTACCCTGGATTGAACCCAGTCTACCCAGAGTTTACAGTGTAAGTAATGTGACATTTAACAATCTTTAGCCCAGAGTTTCTCAGGCTCTTAGCTTTGTCAGTGGTTGGTCAGCTGGAGGGACTCTAGGATTATGGAATTTTTATTACACAAATCATGGGATTTGGACAACAGTACAGATGTGTGTTACATGGGTGGCCAGTCAAGAAGTTCACAATATTAATAAGATTAATAATTAATTAAGAAAAACAGACACCATTGTTTCAGAGTTTATCGTGGTAAACAATTGCTGTCAAAGAGCCTGAGAAACTCTGGGCTTGAGATTAGACAACATGCACGAATCATTGGATAACGTTCCCTGTTTTGTTGTTGCTTCAAGAGGGTTTTAGTTTAACTGTTTTAATCTGGCTGTACTGAAAAAGAGGACGGTCTGTTGTACCGGAACTTATACATGCATTTTTTTTTTCATACATAGAATACTCTTATTTCATAGCCTGTGAAGAAATCTGCACAAACAAATCCTCCTCGTCAGCATATGAAGAAGAACGACTGAAACGAATCCAGGAAAGTGACCTTGAGATGTAATGGTAAGTTAACACAGGTAGGTTAACACAGGTTTTAAAAGAAAAAAGACAATAGTAATGACAACACATCTGCTGTTTTTGTGATTGTTTTGATTTTATAAAACTCCAAAGCATTAGCCACGCATGGAGAAGAACATAACTATCCATAGCCTGTTCCACGCTCTCAGATAGTCGAGAAAACGAAAAGAAGTGCGTGTGAAAAGCGAGTGGGAACTTGGGTCGAGGCGAGGCGGGAGAGCCTGTAAGTATCTCTTTAAGTTCTTCATTCCGGTATACCAGCTCCTGGTTTACCCTCTGATTGGTCAATTTTGACAGTTTACATAAACACTTTCGTAATCATTTTGATTCACGCGCGGAGCTTACGCGGAGCTTACGCGGAGCACGAAAGAAAGAGGTCAACTCTGTCGCCGAGTGTCTTAAAGTATTCCCAAACGTACAAGCCCTCAGATTCCGGCAAAAGTTGTGTCTTTTGAACTTAAGTCGATCCGTTTTTGGTTTTGGTAAAAGCATAAATTTTCAGTTACTTCCGCGCGTTGCGAAAGTGCTTCAATGTTGTGATACGATATCACTGCACACTGCTTACAATATAGCATCGCCGGGTACGATATATAGTTAGGATTTTATCGCACACACACAACTATTGTGTCCTCTGCACGCCGCAATTGTTAGAATGAGAAAAATACAATATTTAATATGTTATTCTTTCTTATGCAAATACTTGGCTGCGAATTCGAATTCATCAGCAAGGGTCAATTAAATTTCTGCCTTTATCACCTTCGAAAAAATGAGAGCAAAAAGAGAAAACCACTTTGAAAGAGCGCAAAAATTTAACGAAAACAGGCTTGCATTTCCGTTGCAAGCGATTTCAGGCAGCGAAGGTGATGGCTACGTGTCTGTATACTGCAAATGCAATTGAACCAATCCACATGAAATATCGATCTTTCACATTCATTATCGGTTGCCCTGATGCATCAGAGCTGAAGTTTATTGATCACACCATCTTATCATCTAGGCCAGAAACTTCAATGGTCGGGTTTCTGTTTTCTTTGAACTGGTCGTGCCTTTTGGTCGAATTTGCTAAATCTCCGGTCGGTGATTTCATTGAAACTCGTTTCCCGGGCGCCTTGACAATGCCTTCGTTCGCTAGTAAAGCTATTTTCTTAAAAGTGCCTTAAATTCTGGCTAACGTACTCGCACAAGTGAGAACAGTGGCAACGGAAGGTTTTTCGTTCCGCACAAGGTCCAACCGGAAGGAAGCAGCAACATCAGCAAACACAACATTTTCGCTGCCAGTGTAAGAAACGGACAACGCTAAATGAGGAAACACTAGGGATCTTCGCTCCCAAACACGTCACATTTTTTCTTGGAAAACCTGAAGAAATATGGCCTTATTGACATGCACATTACAAGTACTTTAATTGCTGTACATCTATGCACAGCGTATATTGTAAGAAAGAATAAAAAAGGCTCAATTGAACAAAATACACTAGCAGCTGCACATACTGTGCAGAATACAGGCTAATGCATGAGCTACACATGTATGAAGGTCTTTTCATCCAGTTGCTAAGCAGGAAGTGATGTGCATTTAATTCTCATTTCTATTAAAATTATGAAATACTGATGAAATACCAGGATTTTTCCCTTTACTAAAAAAATATCTCTACACCACGCACAGTGAACATATCATTTTTACATGTATCTTTCACAGGTGAGAATATGGGTGTCATCATGGTAACAAACATGATTAGCCAATGAAACGAGAGCTTCCTCTTCATTGTAAGGTTCTTTTGTGTTTTAATATTATTCTTCTCTACTACATGAACATTTTTATTACACAATTTTACATTATAATGATTTGTTATTCATACACTGTACCTTTCATATCTTGTTTCATGTAATATCCTCTATGTATTGTACAATGAACTGAAGGTGGTATCTAGATTACAGGAAGGCATCATTTTATTCTAACTTTGTTTCTTTGTTCGAATTTTCTTTCAGATACCCACAAACATGGCAATCATCATGGAACTTTTTTTATCTGAAAGCCAGCAAAATTTCAAATCCTAGACAATGACAATAAAAACAAGAACTTCTCCTGTGGCTAGTCTACGAAAAAACTTACCACCTGTACTAAGCAATCAGTTAAATTATTAATTATTAAATGATAGGATTGGAGTTAGTGTATAATGGTGCCAACTTGTTTCTGTTTCTTGGTTGCAGTCAAATTACTCCAGGATTTTATATAACTTGCATATTAAATGAGGAATGCATATGTTTGGGAAATTTATTACGTACATTAATTTATTATATGGCTGTGTCTCTCACACGGACTGAGAACTACCAAGTTTATGAATTTGATTCACTGAAATCGATATTGAGAGCGGTCTAGATTTTCCCATCAACAGTAGACCGGTAATGTTTTGCGGTGAAAAAGTTACAACTTAAAATTAAAAAAAAATATTGAGAATTTTCTTCTACCAATGTTTATTTATGAAAGTGCCAAAAGGCATGATGAGAAAAAAAAAAGCAGTAAGGAGGACGAGCAGACTTTGGCAGAATTAAGTTCAGATCATCGCCACTTGTTGCCGTTCGCAAGCAAAATGTCAGTTAGCACAAACCAGTTACATTATACGAATTAAATTGCTCTTGTTTGCTGTATAGTAAACATGTTATGAACCTACAATGAGCGACAAAAGTAGTTGAGACACTCTTAGGAAAAGACGCTTTTCGATACTTAAGCATTTGTTCTATTTCATTTGCATCTAGCGTTAATTCTCTGATACTGCCGCCCCCCAAATCCAATGTTGTGTAGGCGCTGTGTTCTGTGCAGTCGAAGAAATAGAAAAATCAACATTGTTTTTCTGGAAAGGAGGGGAAATGTATCCAAGACGCAGAAAATCGAATTTTACTGCCAAGTGTCTCAACACTTTTGTCGCTTTTGTCGCTTGTCGCCGTTCGCAAGCAAAATGTCAGTAAGTACAAACCAGTTACACTAAACGAATTAAATTGCTCTTGTTTGCTGTATAATAAACATGTTATTAACCTAGCTTAGTCAGTCTGTATGGGAGAATCTTGCCTGAGGTCATGTGTACTCACGACCTTGGTCAAGATTCTCCCATACAGACCTCCTGCTGGGTTAATTAGACCTAAATAGTTTTTTATATGTCTTTTACAAAAAAGTTCATTTTAAAATGACACATTCATTGCATGGAAATGCTTTGATGAATAAATAACAATTGATAGTCAAAATTATGTTTATAAGGAATATCTTCAAAGAGAGAGTATCGAAATATTTATCAATAAAGATAGCTAAGATATTTTATAACAGTTTGTTTTCAGTAGATATGACCTTCATGACAATGATTAAATACTAAACGATAAGTAACTCCTTTTGTTGATTATGCCAACAAGAGTTTGCAAGGTTAGATTAGTCCTGAAAATACAAAGTCACTGAGGCTGTTTTAGAAAATGTTGATATTTTTCGGACTGTTTTAAAATAAATTACATACATTTTGAAGACATTGTGTGTACTTTATTTATGGACATTGTACAAACATTTTGCGATTGGGGATTGGCTCAATTTTTATGGACATTTAAGTTGGGATTTTGTGTTCTGGCAATTCCATCCTGGTTTGCTTCTCTTGCCCTTTTACAGAGAAAATTTAAACATTTTGCGGAGATTTCATGTGGTTCTTGGCGTATACTTACAAACCTTACATGCCCTTTTGATTAACATTATTTGCGCTTCATTCGCGCACATTTCATTAACATTTTATGATGCTATTTTATTTCAATTTATACAAGGATTTTATGGACATTTTATGTTCTCCATTTTACAGAGATTTTTTCCTTGAGATTTTTACAACGAATATGTTTAGATTTTACAAGGATTTCAACGTGTGTTATGAAATCTCTATAAATTTTGCTTAAAATTTACGAGGAAAGTACAGAGATTTGACAGAAATTGCACCCAGTGAAAGCGCGTAAAATGCGGCCAAACCTACAAACATTTTATAGGGTTTACAAAACGTCTGTAAATGCGCGCATTTACAGACATTGCAATTTACAAAGGGAATGAAGACATTTTACAGACTTGACTAACATTTGTGAAGTCTGTAAATGGTCCAAGTTTTCCAGTGAAACAAAGTCTATTGTCCTTAATCGCCATGTTCAAAGAGTGTGTCTTCCAAGTTTAAGACGTAGCGAAATTGGAAATAATTTTTAATAAAATTGTATTTTCCTTCCGAACTGGAAAAAAATTAAAGTTCTCATTGGCTGAAATCAAGTGACCTTTACTGGACCTCGACAGAAAATTTACCCGCGGTCACTGATGCTTAACAAAATGTTTGTTAGGTTTTCTTTTTGACCAAACCCGATCACTGAGGCTCCAATTAGAAAAAAAAAATAAAATAAAAAGAGTGTATATACAGGGCCATAGTTCAGCAAATGAATGAGGCGGACGAAAACCAATTCCAACTCTAAGATGGCGGTGTTACTTTAACAGAAACAATCAACATTTTTTAAACTTATTTAAAAATGTAAGCCAATGCTTAGACAAATTATTACAAGAACTAGGAGAAAAAATCGCAATATGGGCCAGTAAAGGCTGTGGCTAGCTTGTAGAAAGAACAAAAAAAATATGAGCCAATCAAGAAAAGTTCCTACTATTAAAAAAAAAAAAAAACAAACAAACAGGGACTAATTATTTTAAAAGATAAAGATAATCAGGAAAGGATAGGAAAGGAACTTCATTTAAGTGTCTAGTCGTTCTAGCGCTGGAGCACTAATTAGGGACACTGTAAACTGAAACTAACAATTGACACAATCAAGTCAAATGTTGGTTTTTTAGGAGAGGGGCAGTCATGTCCAATATACACAAACGGATACGATTCGTCAATTCCGATAGTCCATTGGTACCAATGGTAGGATTGGTACCGATAGAAAACAATGTCATTCCAATGGTTCTGTTGGTGAATACGCATTTCATTAAGGGGACTTTGATTATTTTCCCAATTATGATGGTCGATTGGTACCAATAGAGAATGATGTCATTCCAATGGTTCTACTGGTGAAATTCTTTTCTCATGTGATCTAGCTGGGTACAGGGCAATTCCGATGGTCCATTAGTACCAATGGTAGGATTGGTACCGATAGAAAAGAATGTCATTCAATGGTTCTACTGGTGAAATTATTTTCTCATGTGGTCTGCGGGCTAGGTACAAGGCAATTCCGATGGTCCATTGGTACCAATAGAAAATGATGTCATTCCAATGGTTCTACTGGTGAAATTATTTTCTCATGTGATCTAGCTGGGTACAGGGCAATTCCGATGGTCCATTGGTACCAATGGTACGATTGGTACTAATAGAAAATGATGTCATTCTAATGGTTCTATTGGTGCAAAACAAGTTCGCTTTTAGACCAAGTAATAGCGCGCTATTATTATTATGTATATTCCTCGTTCTATGAGCCAACCACGCAAACCAAGTTCGCTTTTACACCAAATAAAGGCACGCAGTAATTATTATGAATATTCCTCGTTCTATAAGCCAACCACAAAAAACAAGTTCGCTTTTACACCAAGTAAAAGCACGCAATAATTATTATGAATATTCCTCGTTCTAAAGCCAACCACAAAAAACAAGTTCGCTTTTACACCAAGTAAAAGCGCGCTATAATTATTGTGAATGTACCTCGTCCTATAA
The DNA here is from genome assembly GCF_036669925.1 of Montipora capricornis. Classification (NCBI taxonomy): domain Eukaryota; kingdom Metazoa; phylum Cnidaria; class Anthozoa; order Scleractinia; family Acroporidae; genus Montipora; species Montipora capricornis. The sequence continues at coordinate 43,755,229 of NC_090889.1, forward strand.
GCCAAGCACGCAAAACAAGTTGGCCCTTATACCAAGTAATAGCGCGCTATAATTATTATGAATATTCCTCGTTCTATAAGCCAACCACGCAAAACAAGTTCGCTTTTACACCAAGTAATAGCACGCTATAATTATATGAACATTCCTTGTTCTATAAGCCAACCACGCAAAACAAGTTGGCTTTTACACCTAGTAAAAGCGCGCTATAATTATTGTGAATGTACCTCGTCCTATAAGCCAAGCACGCAAAACAAGTTGGCCTTTACACCAAGTAAATGCACGCAATAATTATTATGAATATTCCTCGTTCTATAAGCCAACCACGCAAAACAAGTTCGCTTTTACACCAAGTAATAGCGCGCTATAATTATTATGAATATACCTCATTCTATAAGCCAACCAACCAAAACAAGTTCGCTTTTACGCCAAGTAAAAGGACCGAATAGTTATTGTGAATATTCGTCGTTATATAGGCCAAGCCTACAAAAGAAGTTTGCTTTTACACCAAGTAAAAGCTCGCTATTATTATTACGAATAAATATAAATATTGCTAGTGCTAATCACCCTTACTTGCAGTCGAAGACTGAATTGCGAAGGGCGCGGCTCACGACATCGGGCTGAAAGCATACAAAGGCGCCTCTGGCTGCCGCTATACAGCCCATGTTTGATGTCGGAGCACAGCACCACAGCTAGATGTTAATTAGCTGTGAGTCGATTTTGATGAGGGAGGAAAACCGGAGTACCCGGAGAAAAACCCTCGAGTCAGGTTGAGATCGACTGAAACTCAGCCCACATGCTGGCTGAGGCCAGAATTGAACCCCGGCTCGCAGTGGTGGGAGGCCCGATAGATAACCACTAAGCCACCCTGACACCCACACTATATACCTCGTCCGATAAGCCAAGCACGCAAAACAAGTTCTCCTTTACACCAAGTAATAGCGCGCTATAATTATTATTTATATTGCTCGTTCTATAAGCCAACCATGCAAAACAAGTTCGCCTTCACACCAAGTAAAAGGACGGGATACTTATTATGAATAGTCCTCGTTCTATAAGCCAAGCACACAAAACAAGTCCGCTTTTACACCTTGTAAAGCGCGCTATAATTATTGTGAATGTACCTCGTCCTATAAGCTAAGCACGCAAAACAAGTTGGCCTTTACACCAAGTAATAGCGCGCTATAATTATTATGTATATTCCTCGCTTTATAAGCCAACCACGCAAAACAAGTAAGGGTTATTTTTACGCAACGAGGGGATGCTCGATGAATAAATTCACAAGGGAGAGGTTACACAACTGTGGCGTAAAATAGTGGTAAACAATTCTCATGTTTTCAATTTGAGAAACTGTTCAGTAGTATTTAAAGTGTAATAACAGTTCATGTAAAATAAATGTCACGTTGTTGAAGTAAAGTTGTGGTCTTGTTTGTCAGTACGTTAAACGCGATGCTTGTGGATAGCCTACGAGGGGAATATTTCTGTAATATTCTGTAATATTTCCTTAGGGGATTATCAATTCAAATATTATCCTAGGTTGTAAGATATAAGCCAACCAGACAAAACAAGTTCCCTTTTACACCAAGTAAAACCACGCAATGCTTATTAGGTGTATATTAGCGCAATGTCTTTATATACATGGAAGCGTTTAAAGCAAAACAAGTCTTCGATGAAGGTTTCCAAAAATGGTGGTTATATCATGCTGTTGATTACATCCTTTTGTTGTATCTGGTGGCTCTAAAAGAGCCGTTTTATATTCAAGTGACTGAAGTCACTTGTCACTGTTGTTGTGGGGTTTGTCGTGGTAACCCACTGAGGTACAATAGCCGTAGAATTCACTAGTTAGGCAGCGAAGGAAATGGAACAATGAAGCAATATCCCGGAAAACCAAAAGGCGGTCAATTCCAAAGCCTTTTATTTTCAGCAATCCCAGAGCCAGTACAAGAATAAACAATCCAGGAGCCCAGCTCTGAGGCTGGGCTAAATCTATATATTATGGATGAACAGAGGATATTAGCTTAAAGTAATCAGTAAAACAAGATGGAGTTAATTTGTGAAACCACTGATAAACAAAAGAAAGAGTTTCAATATGGATTATATCACAACATTTAAAAGATTTAGGGGTTTGAGCAAAGGTTCTGAATGTTATGCGGGTTCAGAAAATGTCATAATCCTGACTGAACGCTCTTGCAAAGTCTCAATCAAAATGCCACCGTCGTTACTCGTGGATGTGCAAGTTACCGCGATTGTTTAAAGTTGGCAGGGTGAAGTTTTCTTTATGCATTAGTCATTGTGATATAACAACTGGATAATTGTGTAACAGCACGGGGGGCTCTCATATGCAACTAGATACCCAAAATAATGCATGTATGTGAGGTGATCCCCTTCGCTGGAATTCAACCCTGTAAAATAAGGGTACCATTTCTCCAATAGGCATAAGATTACTCCAAGCAGAGGTGACAGGGTTATTTTGAATGTCTGACTTTTGCTGCCAGGTCATATTGTTAATGCCACCAGGTTAGGCAACTAGACCAGATCCATTCAGTATTATTAACACTTTTTGT
>NC_090889.1:43765289-43767789 GCF_036669925.1 Montipora capricornis
GCGTGAATCCAAAGCCACGATTAGGTGGGATACGATGCAAAGGATCTAATGCTGTTATGAGAGGGTGCACAAACACGTCAAGTTGTCAGCAAGGTATATTACCGAAATCAACTCAATTTGAGTTTGAATTGCTTGCTAAGCAGCTCCCCAAATACCGGTCAATACCCACAGCTTGTCCTTTTGTCATTTACAGAATGTTCATTCTCATCGTGTCGCTTTTTGCGAGCTTTCTCAAATAAAATTCTGCTAAACTGTCTAGCATCCTGGCCTTAGCAAATGTTTATACACACATTATATTTCTTCAGTTGATCTGAGGGAGAAAGCCAGGCGCTTTTGCACTAGAAAGAAATAGATGGCCAGTCAACACTGCCTGCCAAAAAATGGATGCACGGAGTTGTCATCATATCTCCATTAATTTGCCGGAGTCAACATAAATACACGTAATATTAGTCAATTACAACCCAGCTAACAATTGCAGAATTGCTAGTTATTCATTAGGGCCGCAATTTCCTTTATTAGAATTTCCAGTACGTTTTCAAACAGAGGGCAATCCATCTACTGGGCTGATGGAAATTCACAAGAACAACACCTGGAAAGCGCTTTGTTCCGCACATTGGAATAATACTGAAAGAATTCTTGCCTGCCACGTAAATGGCTACTCTGATTACAATAATGAAAATTTTACAGGCAATTGGAAAGGAGGAAATACAAGCTTGCTGAACATTACTTCTCATTCCTGTTCGTCAATCACTCAAAGTTGTGGGATCATTAATAAACAAATCCAGTGTCCAGGTACAATATATGAATTTAACAAAAATCTGTTTTATCCATACTATCGCATAGTTTTAACACATCGAGTCAACTAAAAACCCTATTTGTTAGCTTATAATAACCTGTAGTTCGCTGTGTAGCAAATGACTCACTTCTGGGAAAAAGGCAAGGCACTAATTGGAAGCATAGCCACTGAGGTGCAGTTGGGTTAAACGAGAAAATTGTCTCACTTAGCTATGCTGTAGAGCAGGACTTATTTAAGTCCAGTGCCCAAACCTCTAGACCACACGTCACCGTCTTTGTGACTGATGATTGTGAAAACGCCAACTTTTTTTTTTCTTTTAAGAAATGAAGGCTCAACTGGAACAGCCTCAATAAATGGGTTCCTCTTAAAATATTATCATTGTTACATTGTTAGCATCGCCTATCCTGTTCAAAATTCTAGTCAACTTGAGATAAACTTGAGATATTGAGGAATGGACAATGGACAGAAAACAATGGTTTGTTGTAAAAAGAGAAACGTGGAGGACAATTAGAACCAAGCATTGCTTTAATTGCAGTGTGTCATTCTTTTAGTTCCTGTGCGCCTAATTGGGGCGAAAGTTGAGTATGGTGGAAGAGTAGAAGTTTTTTACCGCAGAAGGTGGGGCAAGATCTGCCGCACTGAATGGGATATCAATGATGTCAAAGTTGTTTGTAAACAACTTGGCTTTAGAGGTGCCCTGGCCGAATTCATGACGGGAATGAATACGACTGATAAAAGCATACCCGTTGTGATGTCGGATATAGCTTGTACTGGACAGGAATCCGTTTTAGCCCAATGTAATCGATTAGATGGAGAGCACAAGTGTCCAGAAGACATTGGAGCTCAGGCCTTGTGTGTACCAAGTAAGTAGTCACTTTTCACCATGACCGTGTATTTAATCTATTCCTGATGACAAACGAAGGGTTGCGACTAGAGACAATTTTTTAACTTGATCTCTCTCATTAGTATATTGTTTAACATTTGTGGGGAAAACTAAATATTTTGTACTGTCAATTCCAAACAAACTTCAATTTCACTCTAACTCTATTTCGAACAACAACAATAACATTTTTATTTGCACATTTTCTTTAAATCAACAATGGAAATCATCTTTAATTATCCAGATATGCGTGTACTGGTCATAGTAGCAAAGTAGCTTTCGAGTTCACCATTACTACCCAAAATTGAACACTGTATAATGGAAAAAAATGAAATGAAAACTAGCACAAAAGGATTATGGTTGAAATGGAAGAATTTTATAGGTAACAGTTCTAGAAGAATAAAATGTGTTTGAAAATAGATTAAAATACAAGAACCTTTAAATTGAAAAATATATTTACTGCGAAAGATTTGCAAACACTGATAAGAAATTTTGGAAAGTAAGTTTTTTAATATAACAATTTTGTTCTAGAAAACGTGACAGTTCTGGAACAGAAAAGCCTCAGTTCTAATCTTGATAGCACTGACACCGTGAAATGTTCCTTAAAGAAGGAGGAGAATCAGAATGGGGGTGAGCTGGTTAAATGGTATGAAATTGGCACCACTGTGAGAGAACTCAAGTCAGAAGGGAGAATTGAGGTCAATGGTGTAACTTTGACAATAAAAAATGTTCAGCTGCATGATGGCGGGACATATGAGTGTCGAGGAGTAGGTTACACTCGATTCTACACAGTTTACGTCAATGGTGAGTTTTTAAAATGTTTA
>NC_090889.1:43772789-43780289 GCF_036669925.1 Montipora capricornis
TAAAGAAGAAATGACCAAAAATCGTTGAGAGGATTATTCACTCATAGTCAACAACAAAAACATAAATTTTATTAAACTATTTCATCGCTGACATGAAGTGCATAGACAACTCGCAACGGCATAGGCTAGTCGAGGCGAGTTGTGTAGATGAAAAGCTATGTAAAATATACATTAATTGTAGATAATAAGCTAGGTGGTTCAATATAATCCTCCTCCCCTTCTAGGACTAAAAATAAAGCTTTGACAGTGTTTTACAAAACTGTGTTGAAATTCATTTTCACTTTGGCTGCAACTAGTGTAGGTATTTTGTTCATGGTACAAAAAAGTGAGGTAACACGAGACAAACATTTACCTACTTGAAGCAACTTTTTTTTCAGGAAAGTTCTGAAGAATGAATAATGGTTATGACCTGCTAAATATCAAGTAAGATCTTATTACATTAATTCTTTGCTTTTAAGTTCCACCAAATGTCCAGCTGTCAGGACCACGCCATAATGTAGCTGGAGACAATATTACTTTGAATTGTACTGTTGATGGTTCACCGAAGCCCCAAATAAGCTGGTTTAAAGATAAACGTCCGTTAACAGAAGAGACAGCAACGTTGGTTAAGAAAAACATAACAGAAGAAGGAGAAGGCACCTACACCTGTGAAGCAAAGAACGACGGAGGCGCTGCAAACGATAGCATTGATATCATCGTTGATGGTAAGAAGGAACGTAATGCTTCAGAGTTTTCATGATAGACAGAAATAATATTTCATGAACGGTCGTGATTAGAACGCAGACTTGAGAGTCAGGCTGGACATGGACACCACAAATTTGTCCTCAGGAATTTCCGGAAATACCAGTTCCAACATTTCAAGGTGCGAGGAGCAATTGTGCGATTATTAATAAGTAATCTGCATTCCTTGAGCCTAGCCTCTTCACAAGAATTGTTGGTAACACTCTCTACCACATGCTTTTTAATTACGCCCGTTACATGTAGATGTCGGTAAAATCCGTTCTCAGGTTGAATCGGCTTTTACTTAGGTTAAATTGGTGATCCTCATCTTACCTATGTTGAATATGCACTCCCCCACCCCCAGAAGGATTCAAAACACCTATGAGTTTGCCTTCCCTTAACCTCTCAGTGTCTTACGCATCTCAACACATCTTCTTAATCTTTCGTATCATCTCATCGGTTTCCGTATTCATACACTTATCCCTTCAGTCTCAACATTACAACATAGTAAGGGAACAGGAAACTGTATTATGGACTTACCGGTACTCAAATCGGACCCTCCAGATCAGTAACTTGTGTGTCTTCACCACTACACTTCAACGACAAACATGCTCAACCCAACACAGCTCTTTTCAATATTAACTTCTGTATAATACTTCAATAGATATCCATGTATTTCAACCATGCAAAACTAATTCTAAACTGACCCTTTGTTTTTCTCTAGGCTTAATTTAGGTTCGGCCAAAAAAAGGTTTCTTGAATTCATCTGAGTGCATATTCAACCTACAACACTCGTCACATTTCTTAGAAGACCCATCCCCGTTTCCTCCTTCCTCCAATGTTGATTTTCAAAACTACTAGCAGTTGCCAGAAAAATTGTCACACAATATTGAATTGGGGGAAAGGGGATGTGGTATAAGCTACGATCTTGTAACACAATGATTCTGGACCATTCGCTAAGTGTTCCAACTAAATATGTCAAGTATTTTCTGAGTATTGCTGTGCGTTGATATCAAGCCGTGCAATGCAATATACGCCGTGCAATATTCAAACAGTTCCAAACTCGTGTGCTAAGTACATTTTTGTCGTCTGAGAACTTTAATAAGCTCTATTCCCAAAGGGACCGACATGGTTATCAAGTGCAACGGTCAGCGTTGATTGACATGTTTTATATAGCAAGGAGTCAGAATAGCTATGCAAATATATTTGCAATATTTTTGCGATAGGACTGACCAAATCAGTTGCAGCCAAAGAACAGTTCATTGGCAATGGTTAGTGCTCCGCTTTTGAAAAACTCAGGCTGAAACCCTGAAAATAGAAAGCTAATGAAAACGACACCTGTTAATAATTAATCAAAAACGACAAGTCTGCAATTTCCCTGTTAAAGTGCAAAACGTGTCCATTCATTGTCATACCCTAATTTTGACTATACCACTGTTTACCTTCATTAATTAGGTAAATTTATGTATGCATAATTTACACCATGGTGAAATAAATTACCTAATTAATGAAGGTAAACAGTGGTATTGTCAAAAGTCGGGTATGAGAAAGAATGGACACGTTTGGCACTTTAACAGGGAAATTACAGACTTGTCGTTTTTGACTAATTAATAACAGGTGTCGTTTTCATAGCGGAGCTCCGGAGCACCATAGTTAAGAAAATATGGTAACCCAACGATGCGAGAAAATTTGGTCTTGGTCACCGTACTACCGCACAACCGTAAGTCCGTCCACCCCTCCATTTATGCCAACGTGAACAGTATCAAGCGACCATATCACGGGCTCATGTTTACAGCCCATCAAGGAGGCAATACTCCAGCTGACACTCTGGCTAGTTTACAGCATACATCTTTGATATTAGACATCAATGTTCTGGTCAATTGACACCTCTCAAAACAAAGTATCCGCTGATCAGTATTACGTGACCATATCGCGGGCTCAGGCTGGACCTTATCGCGGTCAACTGTTTTTTTTTTTTAGGTTGACCGCTGACATGGGACTGGTTGTTGATTGGATCGCAGGCTCAAGCCCTGTCAGACATTCGCGCTTGAGCATAAACGATTTTTGCAATTTTTGGCATAAGTCTTACTTTAAGATTTTTAATATTTTGAATCTAATAAGGTTGCAAGATGCCGGCCTAAGACAAGAACAGAAACGGAAGAAGCCCAGAAAGAGAACGACAAAAAAGTATACCAGTAATAGCTCAAACTTAGTGGAAGAAGTTACTCCACAAATTCTTTCCTTGGACACTAAACCGTTTGTTATTTCTCCGGATGAGTTACTTCAAGTGGATGCATATTTATAAAAAAGTGGTTTAGTCGTTTTTTCCTTTGATCAGGAATGAAATTCCAATTTTTATTCTCAAGTGGAATTAAATAACAATCACCTGTAAGCTTACTTAATTTGTTTGCTGGTTTGGCTATAATGCGAGCGAACAAGGGGTTTTTTAACTCCGTTTGACTAATTTAGCTGTTTTTCGATGTTTTTCGATTTTGCCCTTATGTTATAAACACGTAATCGCAATATATTCTCGTAAACGTAAGGAGGAATATCACCAGCTTGTGTTTTCAGAAGTTTGTTTAGAGCACGTACAGGTAATTTGTTGAAGATCTTGTTTGAAGTTTGTCCTTTCTAGCCGATTCTGGTTCAAAGCCAAGCTATCGTGTTTCAGTGAAATACATTAAAATGTAAATGATCTCGTTTTCAGAGATAAAGTGGAGTAAAGTACATCAATAAAACTCCTTGTTTGACCATGAACCGACAAACACGATCTATAGTCACGAGCACATAGTACGTCTGTGATTTCTAATTTTAGCATGACTCCTATTCGCTGGCTTTTGACAGTCGACTCCGAAATGGCTTTCGCTGGAAAAAAACGATATCGCACTCATCCCTTCGTGATTCATGAGATAGCGGTTTTTCGGGTGAAATTTACCGTGGAATTCATTTGTTAGGCAGCGAAAAAAATGACATAATTAAGCAATATCCAGGAAAACCAGAACGCGGACAATTCCAAAGCCTCTTATTTTCGCTAATCCTACAGCCAGTAAGAATAAACAACCCGGGAGCTTCCCTTTTAGGCAAGGCTAAATCTATATATTTAACTTTATATTTTCAGGGTTTCAGCCTGAGTTTTTCAAAAGCGGAGCACCAACCATTGCCGATGAACTGTTCTTATGCTACATCTGATTTGGTCATTCCTATCGCAGAAAGAAACGTGTTCAGGGGCTTTTATTTAATTAATATATTTGCGTAGCTATTCTGACTCCTTACTATATAAAACATGTCAATCAACGCTGACCGTTGCACTTGATAACCATGTCAGTCTGGTTGGGAATAGAGCTTATTACAAAAATGTACTTAGGACACGAGTTTTGAACTGTTGGAATGTTGCAAGGCGTATATTTCATTGCACGGCGTGATACCAAAGCACATCAATACAATTGTTGGAAAAAAACGGATTCAACTATCGGCAACATAGAAAGTATGCCTGATGGCCACATCATTGAACTGAGTTTTACTGTGAAATAAGCCACTCTTAACGCAATTCTTAGCAAGACAAACATATGAAAAGAAATTGTTGTTAAGACCAGTTATAAACTAAACACCGCTTAAGCACTTTTTTGGCAAACAGAATCTCTTTTAAAAACTACAACGTTTACAGTCAAGACTAGAGGACACTGGATTATTTATCATGAAATCAAAGATAACCGTTGGAGACAACCTCTACAAGACAAAGTGAGATCACACTTAAGAACCAGAATTTACAAAATCCAGATAGGTTTCTTGAAGACCACTTAAAGACGTAAGTGGAAAAAGATGTCCTCAAGGATTTTCTTTTGGCCCTCTGATGTAGAATTTTTATCAAAATGACAGCATCATGCCAATTTCCAAAGATGAACGCGGACAAGCATTAGGGAAAGTAAGAAGACAGGAATACAGTATTATTTGAAAAACTTGATTCCAGCAAGACAAGCTCTGTCTATTTAAATGGTCATGCATTTCTACCTTGGATAGCCTATTGTCAGTCATTGTCAGTGTAGGAGGGATCTAAGAGTGTGCGTCTCTGCATCATCTTAAGGGGCAAAACTACGATTTATCAAGATTTGCTTGAAAAAGAAACAGTAACGACTAAGCTTTTACGCTCTTGGGTTACAGGCAATATTGATGTTCCAAGTAATACATACAATATGAGCGGCAGATCTGTATCACATTTACAAACTCGAGGTAAAGCCAAGAGTTTGTAAATGTGATACAGATCTGACGAGAATATTGTATATGACTTATGAAACGTAAGCATTTAAGTGTTAATGAACACTAGGTATTTTTGGTGATTAAAGACATTTTAAGAGGAAAAATCGAAAGAAACATTTATGTAAATGAAGAGAAATCTGTATCTGATATAAATATATTGATTAATAAAACATTTGTTTTGTTTCCCCTCATGAATTATTAATTATCGAAGAGCACAAATGAAAATAATGACTTCACTATGCAGATGACATAAAAATACACACCTTCCAAACAGTGCGAAAAACACACCAAGGACACTGTGTGTGGTCTTAATTGTGGCTAGCAGTGCAATATAACACTTGTTAAACACTTGTATCAAGAAGAGTAAACTTGAAACAGACAACTGTAATTAACGAGAGAACAAGTCTTCTGAGGATGCCAAAAATAAGAAAAGTGAATTAAAAATGATTGCACAAAGGATTGCTTAGGCCGTAGTTAATATAGGGGTGGTTATGGTTATGGAATGGTGATGAAACCCAACAAATTTTGTTCCCCTTTATGCCCTTGACCGTGCACAAAACACAATAGTGGTTTACTCCGTACTGAGGAACTAAGGAATAGCAACGTGTTGGTTACTTAATTCATGCATAGTGTATGAGCGCAAAACAAAAGATTGTGCACGGTCGTGGACTTTCCAACCGAAATCTTGGCATCTTTGTTTGCTCTTTTGATGTTTGCCAATCTTCAAAACCATTTCCCTCTATTAACTAGGCTTAGGATAGGGCTAGGAAAGTGGAATTTTTAGCATTAACATTGAATTTAATGATGTTATATTTTCTTATTCGTTTTCTTCTGAAGTGTTGTGAATTCGCAGAAATGCTAAATTATTAATATCATTATCATTTTTCATCAATCACCCAAGAAAGCAGAAATTCATATTGCATAAGATCCCCATTTCTTCAAAATGGATAACTAAAAAAAACTCAATCCATTCAAACTTGGAAATAATAATGTAATACAGTAAGTCTCCGCAAGTACGAACCTATTTTAAGAACCTGTTAGCCTAAAATTAGTCAGTTAGACCCCCTCTAAGCAAGAACACGTTAACCCTAAAATTTGAAACAGGTTCTTATTTTCTAAAATCTAAAAAATGTGTGCACTTCGGCAAGTAAGATCAATTAATTGATGTTCTGAAGATTCGTGTGAAATTTCGAATTTAATATTATTATACTAATTTTTATGTGAATTCTTAACTCCTGTATTTAAACTCAAATTCAAATTTTACATAAGGGGAAAAACTGGCTCTTGCATGAGGGACGAAGGGCTAATACCACAAAACTATGCTATCCGCAATTTTTTTTTTTAATCCAGAAAATGAAAACCTATGTAAGAACCTACAATGGTGGTCAAAAAACTTTGGGACACTTGTCAAAGTTGGCCGAAAAGTAGAGAGTTTACTATGAATGCTTCCATCCTTATATGACCAACGTGTGCTTTTCTTTCGCTGCGTTTTTCTCGTCCCATCTTCCCCCCAGACAATGCTAAAACATTCGTGCGATCAATAAACTAGCCTTGACTTTGGATACCGTGAAAAATTAACATTGTAATGGGGGAGGGAGGAAAGCTGGAATTGTCCCAACAGTTTTGACCAGGATTGTAGATAGCCTAAATTTCTTTTAATTACCATTATGTAATAACCTGTTTAGGCTAAATTTTAGAACGGGAGGTCCTTATTTGCGGGGTTCCACTGTATACCTATGCAAAACAGGTATGAGTCATCATCTCATAAGCATGATAAAACCTCTTAAATTGTGCAAGTTGAACACATATATGTACATCACTTGACGGCTGAGCAAATGTGATGTTTGTATTTTTTTCTTTTTCTCTAGCTCCTCCTAAGCTGGATGCTGCTCTTAAGAAAGACTCTATGCTGGTGTTGTTTCATTCTACATTAGAATTGAAATGTATTGAGAGTGGAGACCCAAAACCAAACGTGAACTGGACTAACAAAGGAACTCAAGTTGCTAATAACAACACTCTTGTCATCACTAATGTGACTTTCAAAGATGTTGGCCAATATGGATGTGTTGCAATAAACAGGGCAGGAAATGTAAGCGGCAAAATTTGGATTGACGTAATAGGTAAGTCAGCTAAATCGCAAGGCGCCTAAAAGAACTGTGTAACCACTGGAATATTTAACTGTAATATCAATTAAAATGGTTTTGCATTGTAACATATAATCAAATCAATCTACTTTACATGTAATGTCATGGATTGAGCAAAAACAAGAGTAGCATACAACCGTACAATCAATTGTTACGATCTTACAAACGAGGTTATAACTTTGCTGGAGCATATAAAGTAACTTCAACTCTGTAAAGTCACTGGAAGTACTGGCGACTACATCATATTGCCATTTTGATTTAATTTCAAACCAAGAGATCAAGAAATTTAACTGGATTAAGTCCACAGGCCATTACAACTTGCCATGCCCCTTCGCCAGGCCCAGTCCTCACGGATATAGAGTTAACCATCGATTAAAATCTC
>NC_090889.1:43785289-43787789 GCF_036669925.1 Montipora capricornis
CCTTACTTTGTCCTCCTGATCTGCGTCCACCTGATCGACAGTTTCTAGCTTCATGTCCCTGCTTACCACATAGGAAACACTTCCTTGTTAGGGTTGGGCAGTTGACAGCTTTATGACCTCGGGTGTTGCACTTAAAGCAATGCAGAGCTGGTGGATTAATCTGCATGTTCTTGGCTTCGTCCCTCTCAGGCTGTACTGTTGGCTTTCTGCTCGCTGAGCTGAACAAATGTTTACCATGAGCCTCCAAGTACTGGTCAGCGATCTTCGCAATCTTTGCTAGAGTCTCAGGTGCCCTTTCTCGCAGGTGAATTGCCAAATCCTTAGGGCAAGAGTCAATAAATTGTTCTTTGACGATCAAGTCCTTAAGACCATCAAAGGTTCGCGCAGTATTTGAAAGCTCTAGCCACCGTAACAGGTATCTGTCCAGTCGCACAATAAACTGCTCTGGACTTTCGTCAACTTCTGGTCTGGATGCTCTAAATTTTCGACGATAGCCGTCTTCGGTAAGGTCATATCTCTTCATTAACGCAATCTTTACCCTGTCATAATCCTTAGCTGCATCCTCCGATAGACGTGAATACACTTCTAGTGCCCTTCCAGACAACAGAGCACTGAGCTTCGATGCCCATCCATCTTTTTTCCACTTAGCCGTCTCGGCAAATCTCTCGAACCTCTGCAAATACGCGTCCAAATCATCTTTACCATCAACAAACGAGGGGAGTTTAGGTGCCTTAGCCCGATCCTCTCTCACTTCAGGACGTCCGTCAGCACTCTCCACAGCCAAACGTGCAATTTCCAGCTCATGTTCTCTTCTTGCCGCTTCAATAGCCTCTTTCTGTTTCAACAGCTCGGCTTCCATCTCCAATTTTCTTAGTTCGCGTTCTTGTCGCCTAGTTTCTCTCTCTTCGTCTTCTCTTCTTTTATCTTCTTCAAGTAATCGACGTTTCTCTTCTTTTTCTTCTTCAAACCGCCTACGTTTTTCTTCTCTTACTTCCTCCAATTGTCGTCGTTTTTCTTGTTTTTCTTCCTCTCTACGATTCTCTTCGCGTTCTTTTTCTTCTTGTTCACGCACAAATTCAAGCAGCTTTTCTCCTTCCAGACCAAACTTTTCGCCAAGCTGAATAAATTTCTCCATTTTCACAGCACTAAAATTCCACGGCTCTTTCACTCGCTACAACTTTTTCCACAGCGCAGCTACTTCCTTCCAAGTTGTGATCCTTTCCTGGTTTCTCTAGTCGGCAAACAAATGAATTCCTCTCCCGGACAGGCCCCCAATGTTACGAGTTCGTGTGTTTTGAGGAAAGGTAGTTTGCAACTAAACTGAACGCAGGGTTGTCGGAACAACAACAAGAAGATTTATTCCAAAAATGAACGTAGTTTCCACGAAGTAAAACTCTGAACAACACGTATTCGACAAACTTACACGGCCTCCGCCAACTTGAATGCACACAGCTTCTGTTACACTTTACTAAACACGGCTTCCTCCAACTCTCTTCGCTTGTGAAAAACTAGTTAGAAAAACACTCCGCTTGTACTCGTCTACTTATATACTCTGACAATAAACTTCTAGAACTTTCTAAATTAGTAATGAATCTAATAATAGAAAGATTACAAAACACACCGATTTAGAAACGCTTACGTACAAACCTAAATATAAACAAACTACGAACTCTCGCGAAGCTTCTAGACAGTAACGCTTGTCACGCAATACTATTTTTCGTAACACCATGCCAGTAGTGCTACTATCTATACTACCAAGAGATGTAGAACTTTAACTTACCAGCGTTCATTCTTTATACGTACAAGCAGGATCTGGAATTCTCTACCTACCTACATTAGAGACAATTCTCTTTCACTCGCTTCGTTTAAAAACAAACTTATTGAATATTATACAAATGCTCTCTTGAACATTTACAACCCGGACAATCCTAAAACATGGAAATCTGTTTGTTCTAAATGTAATATGGCCCAGCCCCTTGTTAAAGATATAACTTGCTGTTTTTAACTATTAAGCTTAATATTTTTGTAATTCAGTATTTATTTTTGGGACCACAGTAATTTGTTATGCTGTTGTGGCCTCCCTGCCCTACATTTGTTGAGACAAAGTCAAGTAAAATAAAAATAAAAACATTGAATTGAGGGTGGTAATGGGTATTTTCGTGAAACGTAAATTGCCTTTTTTTTATTATTATTTTCAGTGAAATGTGAGATGCCCTTTTTTTTCCTCGTAAAATGTGATTTTGTCAATTACCGTGAGCCGTGATTTTTGAGAATACTTATCCGTGAAATGAGAATAGGGTGTTTAATTCACCGTGAACTGTAACGTGATCTTGCTTCATGGTTTTTTTTGTTTGTTTGTTTGTTTTATTTATTTATTTTGCGGGAGTAGGAGCCCGAGAAATTATAACAATAGACTGTAAATATAACTCAGCAGAGCAAGGTAAAACAATTACATCTGGATTGCATGATTTCCGGAAACGTGAGCCTTCGACACATGACC
>NC_090889.1:43792789-43800289 GCF_036669925.1 Montipora capricornis
CCTGCCCCTAATTTTTCTCTAGGCTTAATTTAGACTGCAAAAAAAAGTTTCTTCAATTCATCTGAGTGCGTATTCAACCTAGGTGAAATGAGGATCACCAATTTAGCCTTAGGTTAAAGCGGATTTAACCTGAGAACGGAGTTTACCGGCAACGTGTACACCTTTTGACCGTACCATTTCACAGACAGGTTAACAATGAAATCCACAGCGTATGTGGGCCCTATTCAAGGATTTTTGTTTTTTCACGCCGGTGTTCGCAGACTACACACTTTATCTGAGAACAAAGCAAAAACATTTGACTCGATTTGCGTTAATTGTTGGTTTTAGTTTACAGTGTCCCCAATTAGTGATCCAGCGCTAGAACGATTTGACTCTTAAATAAAGTTCCTTTCCTTTTTCCTTTCCGCAGTGAAACTAATGGCTTGAATCAGATTGTGTACTGTTACATGTCCTAAAGCCCACTACAGAGACCCTTACTATTGGGCCTATCATGGTCTACACAATCATGTGTCCATGGAGATATAGCCACAGGACCGATCGCATTTTCCTCAGTCTCCTGCGGTTAACAGTTAAATTACAGTAAAGCCGGTTGTTTGTTTGCGCGCCACTTTGCAATATTGTCACGCAATGTTGCGCTTTTGATTGGCACTTTGCTCCGAGCAAGATGAAGGTTTAAATTTGCCAACGTATGCACAGTTGAAGTCCAATGATACGCCTCGAACTGTAATTACATTGTGAACCTTCGCCATAGTCGGTTTGGAACTGATTACTTAAATATTTTGGAAGGCCCGTCAAATGGATTTGAAATGATTAATTTCTCCGAAGAAAGTTTGCGTGTGGAATCCAGTACTGGTAAACGGAGATGTTATTGTATGGACTTTCACTACGGAGTTTTCAAGGAAAACCAGTTGCGCTTAATGCTAATAAATGGTGTTGTTTAATTGATATTTCAACCCCCTTACATTCCTAAATTTAATGCTTGTGAGGTTTGTTCCAGGTCGATGTGGATTTGTCATTTAAGAATTAATTTTTGCACAGCTTCGCGAGTCCGACCCAATGCAGAATTATTATGCCGTAAATTTATATTGTATTAAATGGAGATCAAAGTTGTTTTGAACGGGTACAAATACCTGACTCTTCATGGGAACGTAAAGAGCTGGCAGCAAGTTGAAATTTGAACTTGCAACTTCCTCGGAGCAAACTGCCAATCAAAACACCAACATTGCGTCACAAAATTGCAAAGTGGCGCTCAAATGAACAACCGGTTTTACTGTAACTAGTAACCGCCTAGAAATGCACACGAACCTCCAAGAAGAGAAACAGGTGTTACTATTGTTGACACTTTACTTGCTTTAACTTGTGGAAGTCAAAGCAGTTTTTTTTTCCCAGTGGGAACCTGAAAACTTGATTTAACTCGAGCTGGTTGGATATGAATGACATGATCAAAGCTCACTCTGCTCTTTGCATGCATAAACAACAGCCAATTCTTCCATCTCAATGCACCCTTGTAGTGAATTATGCTAACTACATGTGGATTTGTAAGGAGATCATTTTACATATCAAAGTATCACCTCAGTGGTTTTTCGTATTCAATAACCTAGATTTACTTGTCTTAAAATAGTCTATCCTGTGGTTGATGTCTATCCAAGAAACCAAACAGTTCCTGAGGGAAAAACAACCAACATCAGTTGCAAAGCCACAGGAGTGCCACTTCCAAAATTATCCTGGAAATTTCACGGGGGAGAGCTTCCCCCAACCGCAGTCATTACGAATACTTCGGACGGGTCTCTACTCCAGTTACCAAATACTACAAAGAGCATGGAAGGGAGATATAAGTGTAAGGCTACAAACAAGGCCGGTGAAGACAATTCCACGTCTACTCTTCATGTGTTAGGTTTGTATCGATTACAAATTGTGAAAGGCGTTAACTTTTCAATAAATTATAAGCCAACACATTATTTTCAGCAGACGGACTTTTTTTTTCATAAACAACCAAAATGACTTCTGTATGATTAGCATGCTTTTACGCTAAAGTCGTTGTGCAATCATGTTTTATAAGCTTTAAAAAAGTCCTGTATATTTATTTTTTCTTTACTGCAACCAAAAATGTAGAAGTTGTTGACGCAGTCATAGTTATAAACTGATGCATAACCGACTGAAATCTCGCCTCCATATATTGCAACAAATTGCAACAACAAGTTGATTACAGTCTTTCATCAATTGCAACATATGACCTGAATTAGTCACAGTGCTGTTGGTGTTTCATGTTCGAGATGTAACAACACGCTATAAATCAAAGCATGCATAATGTTGTGTTTGATCTTCAGAAAGGCCGACTGTCGTGATCTCTGGAGAGTTCTACCGACTCGAGGGTGACGAACTTATTCTGACTTGCGAGGCCAAAGGCCCAACATCGAAAATAGGATGGGCAATAAACACTTCTTCTGGGGGTAAAATGGCTAACATTACTAATAATGGGGACAGAAGCATCCTTATTATCGTGAGAGTCAAGGTTTCTGACAGTGGTGAATATGTTTGTGAAGCCAAGAATGCAGCAGGCACTACATCCTTGTCTGTTGATGTAGAAGTTAGAGGTATGTAATATGGAAATTGATATTGATTTAGAGAGTCAAGTTTGATAATTTCTACATTGTACGAGACATTAAAAATAAAATTAAAAGAACTACATGGCGGTGGACTGTGTACTCACAGTCAACAGTCAATCGGTAAGACTCTGTTGAAAATCATCAATTGCGCAGATAAGCGAGGATGTCAACAGTTTCCAAAAATGAAAAAGGGAGCTTAACAAAAGCAACCACAAATGCGTTATCGTTCGTTCAAGCTGTGGAGACAGGGGAAAGGTAGTGTAGGATACATACAAACTCCGAGATTGGAACAACAACTGTGGGATCAACACTAATCAACAACAGTTATTTAAATTGAAAATGCGAGGAAAAAAGAGAATGAGGGTAAATTCCATAACATTGTTTAACAAGTGAAAGCGGATACAAAAATACTACAACCAAAGTTATAAAAGCTGTTGTTTCAGCAAAAATATCCTCCATTTTTTCTCAATTTTTCACAGTTTTTAGTTTACATGTCAAGGTATCATTTCAGTGGTTTTTCGTATTCAATAACCTAGATTTACTCTTCTTGAAATAGTCTATCCTGTGGTTGATGTCTATCCAAGAAACCAAACAGTTCCTGAAGGAAAAACAACCAACATCAGTTGCAAAGCCACAGGAGTGCCACTTCCAAAATTATCCTGGAAATTTGACGAGGGAGAGCTTCCCCCAACCGCAGTCGTTATGAATACTTCGGACTGGTCTCTAATCCAGTTACCAAATACTTCAAAGAGCATGGAGGGGAGGTATAAGTGTAGGGCTACAAACGAGGCCGGTGAAGACAATACCACGTCTACTCTTCATGTGTTAGGTTTGTATCGATTACAAATTGTGAAAGGCGTTAACTTTTCTATAAATCATAAGCCAAAACAATTTCAGCGGACGGACTTTTTTTTCATAAACAACCAAAATGACTTCTGTATGATTAGCATGCTTTTACCCTAAACTATTTGTGCAATCATGTTTTATAATCTATAAAAAAGTCCTGTTTATTGTTTTTCTTTACTGCGACCAAAAATGTAGAAGTTGTTGACGCAGGCATAGTTATAAACTGATGCATAGCTGACTGAAATCTCGCCCCCATAAAATCGTTCAATTGCAACAACAAGTTGATTACAGTCTTTCATTAATTGCAACATATGACCTGAATTAGTGTGCTGTTGGTGTTTCATGTTCGAGATGTAACAACACGCTATAAATCAAAGCATGCATAATGTTGTGTTTGATCTTCAGAAAGGCCGACTGTCGTGATCTCTGGAGAGTTCTACCGACTCGAGGGTGACGAACTTATTCTGACTTGCGAGGCCAAAGGCCCAACATCGAAAATAGGATGGGCAATAAACACTTCTTCAAGGGGTAAAATGGCTAACATTACTAATAATGGGGACAGAAGCATCCTTATTATCGTGAGAGTCAAGGTTTCTGACAGTGGTGAATATGTTTGCGAAGCCAAGAATGCAGCAGGCACTACATCCTTGTCTGTTGATGTAGAAGTTAGAGGTATGTAATATGGAAATTGATATTGATTTAGAGAGTCTAGTTTGATAATTTCTAAATTGTACGAGACATTAAAAATAAAATTAAAAAACTACATGGCGGTGGACTGTGTATTCACAGTCAACAGTCAATCGGTAAGACTCTGTTGAAAATCATCAATTGCGCAGATAAGCGAGGATGTCAACAGTTTCCAAAAGTGAAAAAGGGAGCTTAACAAAAGCAACCACAAATGCGTTATCGTTCGTTCAAGCTGTGGAGATAGGGGGAAGGCAGTGTAGGATACATACAAACTCCCAGATTGGAACAACAACTGTGGGATCAACACTAATCAACAACAGTTATTTAAATTGAAAATGTGAGCAAAAAAGAGAATGAAGGTAGATTCCATAACATTGTTTAAAGCTGTTTAACAAGTGAAAGCGGATACAAAAATACTACAAACAAACTTTTGAAAGCTGTTGTTTCAGCAAAAATATCCTCTATTTTTTCTCAATTCTTCACACCATAGCTTTGCAAGTAAATGTACTAGCTGGACAAGCAGGTAGGTTTACTTTTATGTTCCCTCTTTTATTTTAAAGTTCTCTACTCCTCTGTCCCCTTTCAGGGGTACCCAACGGAGGAGTTCCGCAAAATATGTGTTCCACAGGTGTGCATCTGCCGGCTCAAAAAAAGAAATGTTTGGGAAGTTGCACGGAAATATATTTTTGTCATGCTGGCGAATTGTTTTCAATCTGCTCACGTTCCTGTTCTGAGGAGCCCCTTGCTACCCCCTGCCCCCTCCTGCTACTGAAGGGGGAACCCGCCGACGCTTTTTTCCACCCCCATTTTGGCTAACGATGCATTCGAATGTTGTTGTTGCAGAACAGATAAGCATTTCCCTGGAGGTAGAGAAAGTGCTTCAAAAGGCCAATTTTTGGTTTATTCTATGGCCGTGATATATTTTGATGAATGCTGGAAAAATGGGACCTTAGATGCACTTGCCCTTTTACAAGAATGTTCCGTTATCATTCTCTATTTACCCCCAAACTTGACAGGCTCTCATGCTTGGGTAATTTAGAGGTGTTCATTTTGATTTGCTCTTAAATGGTGTACCCACAAAAGCTAAGCTCACACAAATCTCTCTCTCTCTCTCTCTCTCTCTCTCTCTCTCTCTCTCTCTCTCTCTCTCTCTCTCTCTCTCTCTCTCTCTCTCTCTCTCTCTCTCTCTCTCTCTCTCTCTCTCTCTCTCTCTCTCTCTCTCTCTCTCTCTCTCTCTCTCTCTTTCTCGCAAGCCACTACTATCTGCAACAGTTTAAAAATTACTTTTGTGCTACTGTTAGGCTTAGACCTAGATACATGAAGGGCACAGCAAACTGCAGCCGTATCGGTATTATGGAAATTGTTCACTGTTTTGGATTTCACTTTCTCATGGAAAACTGGAATACAATTCCTGGTCTTTTTGCAATCTGGATTCTCCTTTCTAGAGAACCATTTTCAACACTTTTTTACCATGTCAATTTTCGTTGTTTGTTTTACCATAACTTTAATCAAGAACATTCATGTTTACAGCTATAGAGTGGTACTATATTGTCGGCCCAGTATCTGTTGTTGCAGTAACAGCATTCATCGCCTGTTTCCTTTGCAAACGACGCACAAGGGGTAAATGTAAAAACCTGCATACATACGTTTTTATTCTTAATTCTTACAGTGCATTTCAGAAACCTTTTGACAGGCGATTTGCGAAGTTCATTGTAAATTTCATATGTTCGCCTCGAACTTGGAAATTTCAATACGTAACTGTCAATCAAATGGCAAACTTTGAAACGAACTTGCGAATCTCGCGCCGAACTTCGTGGGAATGTGGAGAAGGAATTCCACCATTGCTCTCGGTTGTTGTTTCGAAATGTGCAAGTCCAAGTGCAAGGAAAGGCAATTCCAAGTTTTTTTCCGCAGAAAATTATTGAAAGCTGGTTAGAATGGAAAGGACCATCTCAAATAGGATAGGAACTGAGACTTTCCAAACAAACCATTGCCAAAATTGTAGATATTTTCGTTCGCAGAGGGAATATCGAAGACATCGAATGAAGAAATATCAGTCGCTCAGCGCGTGCTGAATGATGTGAATAATTATATGGAGTGTTGTAAAACTACCAACCCCAGTATTTACAGCAGTGAAATCCAAAACAAACTGGTAGAGAGTAACTTTCCAGTGTTTGCCCGAAAATGTCCCGTCGGGTGCATCGATCAGACGCAGCGTAACGCAAGATCTTGGTTTATATTCTTTCAAGAAGTGAATCACTGACTCTTGAAAATGAATATATACTTTTCCAGTATTTAGCAGCTTGCGCGGACAACACATTTTTGTGATGAGTGTTCAGTAATCGTTCCCACGAGGTTCGGCGCGAATGCCTCATGTTTCTGGAGAATGTACTCCATATAGCAATCGTCATGTACTTACGGGATACTGATACAAAAAAAAAAAAAAAAAAAAAAAAGAGCGAAGTACTCCAAAACAGGAGTAGAACTTATGAACGTCCAATATTAGCTAGCTCGGATTGCGACCAATCTGAAGGTTCAAGGGACGCCACTTTAAGAGCACTGCGATTATTGTGAGTTTTCCTGAGTCATTACTGTACTTATAAGTAGATCCCTTTAGCACTGAACTGAACAAACCTGTACTATTCCGGTTATAAGCCCTTGGCTTATACAACCTCGCAAGGGGTTTTGGGTTGGTTTGTAAACGGAGGGGCTTATATCCAGGGGGAAATGAGCCAATGCAGTGTTGATGGAAATATGTCTTTAATTTACCAATTTTAAATTAAACCTTCAAGCCTCAATATAAATCGAATTCATTTCAAGTTCAAAATCAAAACTCAACAACGTGAACGCAACCAGAACGCAACAAACCGGAAGCTCAGAGTTCATCTTCGCTGTCATCTTTAAATATTTTAATGTTAAGTTCACGGCGGCGAGGCTTCCTGCACTTAATTCTCTCAGTTATTATTGTTCCACAATCTTTCCTAATTTTGTGTTTGAAGTAGTACAGGGTTCTTCAAGAGTAACAAGGAAACAAGGAAAACTAGAGGGGGACTAATATCCGGGGAGGCTTATAACCGGATTTTTTTTTTCAAGTAGCTGGGCTTATACGGGGGGTGGGAGAGAGGTTATAAGCGGGTGGGCTTATAACCGGACTGTTACAGTATTTTACAACAATAAGAGTGTGTTGCTGGGCTTTTTTAGCAAACGTACATGTACCACTTTTTACGCTACTGTACTAGCTGGTTGCAAGACGATAGTTTTTTTTTCCCTATAGGCTGTTCAACACTAAACAATCATAAAATCCAATAACGAAAAAAAACCGAAGACTTCCATGCTACGATACATGATAAGAAATCGAACA
>NC_090889.1:43805289-43810289 GCF_036669925.1 Montipora capricornis
TGGATCTCTCCATGGAACCAGTCCATTATTATTATTATTATTATTATTATTATTATTATTATTATTATTATTATTATAATTGTTGTTGTTGTTGTTTCTGTTGTTGTTATTGCTTCCCGGTGATGATAAATACATAACGGTGAACGACCATCTATCTCTACCACACAGTACACCCAATTTTGATCATGGAATACTTGCACTGTGGAGATCTACTGGGCTTTCTGAGAAAAAGCCGTGGAATTTCTGATAAATATCATCATGGTCAAGGAGAGGTAGCGCAGTTGCGTACATACGACCTGGTCTCATTTTCAAAACAGATTGCTACAGCGATGGGGTTCCTGGCATCAAGAGGGGTAAGTAAGTGATGCGAGGATCAAGCAAATGTTCAAAAATCTGTCCATTAAGGTACATTGTACGTTTGTCATCGGTGTGAGACAAATACAGTGTATATACAGATTTCAGACCCGGAAACCTTTACACCTGCGTATTCGCGTCCATCATTTCTACCTGAACATTATAGGGTAAAGGGTAAATGGTGATGAGTCTAGATTTCTATCTGAGTTTTGTCACGGCGGATTAAACTTCAGCATTAGTTCAATTTCTTCAATTTTCAACAACCTGTCTCGCGACCAAAGAATTACCATAATGGTAATTCTTTAGTCGCGGGACAGGGGGGTACAATTTTCGGTGGTCCAGCTAAATAAAATGTAAGAATTAATATTCGATCTATTGCCTCTTAATTGCTACTACAGTACCCTTTCAGATTTCTAAATGGCACACTTATCACTCCCCTCGAATATGTACTTAAAATAAAATGATCCACTTCTTTGAAACTGTTATGCCCGTTCATTCGTGACTTTCTATGGGGAATGTAAAATTATAAATGCTAAAATAAGCTGTAAATGTAGAAATAAACTTTACTTACCTCTACGTACTGTTGTCTTAGTCTTTTCTGTGAAATCGGAGGGCAAACTGTGTCCGTTTTAGACGGGTTTGTGGCTTACGAAACTTTACGATGTCTTTAGTTGTCATTTCCCTTCATACAGGGAAGATCTCGTCCCACAAATTGCTCTCGCATGACAAAGCAACGGTCCGAATCGCCATGAAAACACCAACGCCCTTAGGCGAGATAAATTTCCTATCACATCAATCGGAAACTTATCTGTGTTGTTTTTATAGCGATTCGGGCCGTTGCTTTGTCATGCGAGAGCAATTTGTGGGACGAGATCGCTGCGAGTCACCAGCCTTTCTTCTCTTTACGAGGGGAGACACAGGGCGCTCACACAATGTGTGTGAGTAACCGATTGTTATTTTATAGTAAATGTACTGGATTTACCGTTTACTTCACCTATAACGATATATCGCTAAGTATGTATATCGCAATCAATGTTAAATAAACGTTGAATTACCTTACCTTCTGTATATAATGGTCCTTTTGCCTCCAAAGCGGTTTTTTGAGCGATTCTGAAGGATTTTGAGTTCGTCGTTTACTGTTCCTAATAACACAGGCGCCCCAACCTCTGTGTGAGCATGGCCGACAAAATATAAGGATTTGTATGGGAATCCCGATAAAAAGCTTAAGAAGACATTTATATGAGAAAACTCTCAATTAAAAAGCCTAACCTTATTGCCAACTTGGGTAACTTCCTTCATGTCTGGTTATTTTCCAGATCCGACGCGATTTGAGCCATTTCTCATTTTGGTGGTTGTCAACAGTATAATAAAATCCCCAGGCTGGAAACTAAATTAAATATTCCTAGATAAAATGTTCCCACGGTCACAATTCCACATCACAATCAATTGCTTAAGATTGAACTTTCATCTCAACCTACCATCATCAACGCAATAGCAGTCCTGCGAGCGACCTCAGGCGGTAATATTGCAGGAAAAAAGCTTTCCATAGGTACTCTACCACACCACAGTGGCCAAGGCTTCGACCGCTAAGAACGAACTGAGCCTCACCGGGGAGGCAGATCGTAGTTTTGTCAACGGCAAATTTCTTTATTCCCCAGGGTCTTGGAGCATGGGGCGCCTGTGCTAATAATAGAAAGACAACTGAGGAATCCTTGTCTTGAAAGGGCTCCAGCGCCGAAGCAATTTTCCCCTAGAAAAGATTCACGCTTCTCCTGTACCTTCCTTTCGAGAATCCATCCAAAGGGCCCGGAGCTAGCCCTGGAAGAAAATCAAAATCCCACAGTATTCGAGCGGTAGGAAGATTCTCATGTGCCAGTCACAAACCGTACTGCTGATTGCTCCTTTCTGATTGGACGATTGTCTAACGTCGTCCAATTCCGAAAGGGGAAAGTGGCTGCCCTAGTGGGGAAATGACAACTAACGACATCGTAAAAATCCGTAAGCCACAAACCCGTCTAAAACGGACACAGTTTGCTCTCCCATTGCCCAGAAACGACGAGGACAACTGTACGTAGAGGTAAGTGAAGTTTATTTCTACATTTACAGCTTATTTTAGCATTTATAAGCTCAAAGTTAATTTTCCCATACAAAGTCTATAAATCGTATACCGAGCTTGGGCTGCCTGTGGAGGAATCTATTTATTTTCGCAACGTTAAACAACCCCTCTCATCAATCACCGAGGGTTACACTCTAAAGTAAAAGTAAAAACAGAATAAGCTATTTAAACTTAAATTCGAACTAAAAAACAATAGTTTCAATAACAAAAGTAAGATCATTATCACCAATGAGAAGCTTAAGAGACCATTTTCTAGTTGTGTTCTTAGTGGCCTGGCCTTTGAATGAAAGTGAGGCTGGAGTTGACTTTGCTTTGATAGAAACCTCACTGCTTTTCTTATGTAAATTCCTACTATTTAGCATGAGAACAACATCATTAACATAAGAAAAGCAGTGAGGTTTCTATCAACTCCAGACTCACTTTCATTCAAAGGCCAGGCAACTGAGAACACAACTGTAAAGTGGTCTATTAAATATTTCTGAGAAGTAGTGTGAGTGTGCAGACATTAAAGTTCAAAATAGCAACCGTCAAATGTTCATTTCCACAAAAAATCGTTTGCTGCAGCACTTGTTAGTTTCAGTTAATAAATGATTTAGATCTCTACAGCAAAAAATAAAATAAAAATTGAAAAAGAAACAGAACTGAATCTCAATTTTCCGTAAAAGAGCATCATTTATTTTAACAACACTTGAGGTGTAATTTAGGAACAAAATAGTAAACAAATATAAGCCATCGACATACAGTTTATCGTCGGCCCGTAACTTTGCCATGGCCAATGTTAATACGTTAAACACGTTAATTTTAACACTTACTTCGGGGAAAGTTGAATAATTTGCAAAACAGACAAGTTACGTGCAAAACAAGAACCGAGACGATGACACGTGCGCACGAAACAAAAATTTAACATACTTCACCGCTGGGGTCCTCTCATTTCGCTCACGATAAGCAAGCCAATGCTTGAAATTCGCTTGGAACACATGCAACAAACTGAACTTCCACTGACATGTTTAATTATCAGTGTCGCCGATTGTCTCGCCTGAAAAACAACTCGCATTATGGCACGCATGCAACACTTGGGAATTCAAGCAAAATTCGAAAATAACAGGTTACATTGTACCTTGAAATTTAAGGAACTCGATCATTTCTACGTTGTGAGAAATGGGAATGTTCAATTTCCTTGTGAAATATGCCGTTCGCATGTTTTTTCCTGGCGTTTGTAATTTGCATGAACATTTGATTTTTTTTTTCTGCGTCCAATTGGACCCTTTGTTTCACAGGTAACCCAGGCTCACTGTGTGTGCCACATAGTTACACAATGTAAATATAGAGAACATATGAGGCGAAGTTTAGGTCTAGAAATTTGCAAGAAAAGGGAAATAAAAATCGATGAAACTTACCATGTGGTGAGCTGTTGTTGTCTTTAATACGTACACGAAGTTTCGGGGAAAATGGTCCCCGTTCACCTTCCTTCATAGTTTAGTGACAAGTGGCATATACTATGAATGAAGGTGAACGGGGACCATTTTCCTCGAAACTTCGAGTACGTATTAAAGACAACAACAGCTCACCACATGGAAAGTTTCATCAATTTTTATTTCCATTTTCTTGCAAATTTCCAGACCTAAACTTCGTCTCATATGTGCTCTATATTTACATTGTGTACCTATGTGGCACACAAAGTGAGCCTGGGTTACCTGTGTTTGTTCTATATTCTATGCGTCCAAAAGAAACGCAAGTGCGTCCTAGGACGCAGTGGCTCAATCATTTCGTCCATGTAATATTGATCGATGAAATTCAGCACAGATTACTGAGATAAAATTTGATAGTCAAGAGAAAAATACCCCATGCTAACGACAGCAAGCCATCTGCGATTGTAGGATGTTTCGTGTAGGCTACATAAGCAGTGTGCTGCTATACGTCAGAAAGTCGTACTTGAATAGTGTAGTGTAAAACGGGAGCCGTGATTTAAGACTGTTGTTGTGATTAATCCGGCTCATCTAGTTACTGGGTTGCCAAAGCCAGTCGGAATCTCTGTTTCATTTCGTTTTTTTTTTTTTTTTCCCATGTCGGGAAAAGTCTTGCCTGTCACTCCGCCGCTAAGTGGTGTCTCTGTGCATAGAGTCTTCTGTGCGTCTTTTGTTACGTTTGAGGGGGCTGGGGTAATGCGTAGATTTGCCTTGTGCACACGGGAG
The DNA here is from genome assembly GCF_036669925.1 of Montipora capricornis. Classification (NCBI taxonomy): domain Eukaryota; kingdom Metazoa; phylum Cnidaria; class Anthozoa; order Scleractinia; family Acroporidae; genus Montipora; species Montipora capricornis. The sequence goes on from NC_090889.1 coordinate 43,809,952, forward strand.
AACATTTCATTGTTAAACCTGTAATGGCGTCGAAAGACATTGTAACGCGAATGGCGTTTTAGTGGAAAAAAAAAAAAACCTTTATGGAGATCAAGAATGGAACGTCAATTGGAGTAACGAAACAGGCGGGGAAAATAAATATATGCAATCTTAAAAGCGACGAGGAATGGTCTTCGAGAAAAATTGTGGTCGCATATGAGAAAGTGTGAGTTGTTTTTAATATTATATTACAAACTATGCTGTTATGTAGACAACTGACAGCAAGTGAGATATTCAGTGTGGGTGTAAAAAGAATCGAACGTCTTGACTGTATCACAGTGTTTACCGAAGTCGTATCT
>NC_090889.1:43817789-43822789 GCF_036669925.1 Montipora capricornis
TTTTGGATTGATTGTTTAGAATATTTAAAAGTTATTGACAATATTGTATTTAATTTAATGTATTCACACCACTTGTGAATTTGCACTGGGAAACGTGAAATGTGGAAATTTTCAAAACATAAAAAAGCATACACAAAACCAAGACACAACCAACAAAGACAACTCACACACAAACAAAAATTCGAAAGCGCACTTACCATGGCTTTGGCAGACCGGTTCGCCAAGAAAAAAATCCGAATTTTCTTCGTGAAATAGCATTAAAAAACATTAAATATAACAAAATAAATCGATAAGTAGAGAAAATCTCCGTGGCATGAATATCATCCCGATCTAGGAATAAAGCACTGTTCAATTATAACTTAGAAGAATTAAGCTTTAGGTAGATAAAATGACTTTAAGCTGTCCGTTCCTTCCTTTTTATACAAAATTCTAGCCGGAACACTCCATGGTATAAAGGCAAACTGAACTTCAGGCCTGGCTTTAAGTTCTTGGAGATAATTTTTCCTCAGCTTTGACCGATCGTCGCGTACAGATTTCGAAACATCATCTGAGATAAAGATCATAGACTCTATATTTGTTATCCTTTAACTTTGAGAAGATTGAATTTATCAGTGTACCGCAGCAAGTACACGTGGATCGGTCTTGGCTTTGGCGTCTCATTCTCAGATGGACTCCGCCTAAAGCTGCTTCTGTGTGCCCGCATCACTTCGATTTTTTTCTCCAACTTCATGTGGCGTTGCAGGGGTTCAACCTCAATAAAATCCTCCATCGAAGCGAAGTCATTCTCGCTCCCCTCTAGAACGCCCAAAAAGACCACGTTGTTTCTTTTGGAGTGGTTTTCTAGGTCGTCCATTTTCTCCCCCAAAACCTCAACCTCCGTTCTGTCTGCTTTCAGTGACAACCTAGAATTGCACTCCTGAATTTCTATATCCGTCTCTTTAAAACTATTCTTCAAATCCTCTACATCCTTGATAATTGTACTTTGTGCCATCTCCAACTTGTTTAGTTTGCTCATCATCTCATTCTTCGCTGTAATGAGGACGTCCATCTTGGCAAGAATGTCATCCAGCTTACGTGAAGAGTTGGCTGATTCACTCGTCATTACTTGTCTTCGCGCTTTAGACCTTCTATTTATACTCATAAATGAATCCAGCTGGAGAAAAACTTAAATCATTTGCAATAAATTGCTAGAAATAGAAGAAAATGCGGAGAGCTCGCAAAAGCCGTCCTACCCTTGTGGAGTCATGGTTTCTAAGCCAAATGGTGATGTTAGGTTCTGTGTGGGCATGAGATGCGCCAACAAAGCCATCATTCATGAAAGGCGTACAATTCCCACAACAGTCCTAGAGGTTATGCAAGAAGCCCGTGTGTTCAGTAAATTAGAATTAAGCGGGGATATCATCAAATTGAGCTTAGTGAAGAGTCCCGTAGCATCACGAAGTTTGTAATGCACAAAGGGCTGTTCAGATACAAGAGACTGATCTGCGCCCGAGAAGTATCAGCAAGTGATTCAGAAAGTTTTGAATGATTGCAGCGGAACGGAAAACATCTCAATGATATTATTGTCTATGGTTCTGAGACAGCAGAGCATGATGAGCTACTAAAAAAATAAAGTGCTGACTGAAGAAAAAGTTACGGCAATGAAGGAAGCTCGTAAATCACAAACTGTGTCAGAAGTCAAACGTTTCTTACGCCTAGTAAATTTCAATGCACGATTCATTCCTGACCTTGAGACAGTAGCAGAGCCGTTGAGAAGGTTGACAAAAAAGGGAGAACCATTTATTTTTGTCCCTGAGCAGCACGTAGCCTTTGCAGACCTGAAGAGACGCTTGGCTCAAGCAGACACATAGGATGGCTTGATCGTACAGCCAAGACAAAGGCCATTACAGATACAAGCCCAGTTGGCTTGGGGACGGCCCTACTTCAAGAACAGAAGGGAGAAAACCGTGTGATAAGTTATCCGAGCAGAGGACTTTCAGATGTAGAACGACGGTATTCGCAAACGGAGAAGGAGGCCCTTAGGGATTGTGTGGGCCTGTGCGATGGAGGTTCCATGTGTATCTTTATGAAGTGGATTTTGAACTGTGGACAGACCACAAACCTCTGGGATTCATCTACTCAGCTCGCTCCAGACCCTCTGCGAGAATCAAGAGGTGGGTCCTGCGGTTACAGCTCTATTCATTCTCTTTGAAGTATTTACCAGGACACATGAATATTGCAGATGCGTTGTCACGTCTTACCAAGATCGAACAAGCACAGACCAGGAATGTAGCGGAATAATACATCAGAATTGTTGCCAACACGGCGGCACCACAAGCCATGATCATTGAAGAAGCAGAAGAAGAATCTGCAGTAGATGAGGAGTACGTGCAACAGAGTGTAGAGACGGAAAATTGGGAGAATTCCAACTGTGCAAACTACAACCCAATCAGAGACGAGCTGTGTCTTTTCAGAAAATTGTCCTTCGAAGGACTAGAATTGTTGTGCCAAAGAAGCTACGAGCAAGAGTGATTGAATTAGGCCAGAAACGGCACCAAGGAATGGCAAAAATGAAACAGCGATTACGTACAAAGATCTGGTGGCCGAGCATCAACAGAGAAGCTGAGACATTCTGTAAAGCATGCCATGGATGTCAAGTTGCTTTTAGGACCTTAGCAAAGCATTGCAATTGATTTTATGAGTCCACTGGCGACTATGTTTTTGCAGTAACTGACTACTACAGTCGATATGTAGAAGTTAGCATCTCGAAGAAAAACGCAGCACATGTGGCCATCAATAGCCTAGGAAAAATATTTGCGACTCATGGTTTGTCCTACACAGTAGCAAATCAAGTGAAGCTATGATCCTTTCAGTTATGAACGCAACTTTTGCAATTGCTTAAAGAAGCCTGAAAAAGTCAGGATTTTAACGGGGTTTGAACCCGTGACCTCGTATTACTGGTGCCACGCTCTAACCAACTGAGCTATAAAGCCACTGACGTTGGGAGCTGCTAATTTCTGGGTTCTGATGTTCCTGTGAGGAATGAATGAACGATGAAATATGAACAGCTCCCAACGTCAGTGGCTTCATAGCTCAGTTGGTTAGAGCGTCGCACCGGTATCGCGAGGTCACTGGCTCAAACCCCGTTGAAGTCCTGAATTTTTCAGGCCTCTTTACGCAATTGCAAACATTGCGTTCATAACTGCGAGAATCATAGCTTCACTTGATTTCATATCCGCAGTTCATATATGATCCATTTCATATATGATTTCATCGTTGATTCATTCCTCACGGGAACATTAGAACCCACAAATGACTAGCTCCCAACGTCAGTGGCTTCATAGCTAAGTTGGTTAGAGCGTCGCACCGGTATCGCGAGGTCACGGGCTCAAACCCCGTTGAAGTCCTGAATTTTTCAGGCTTTTTTACGCAATTGCAAAAATTGCGTTCATAACGGCGAGGATCATAGCTTCACTTGATTTCATATCCGCAGTTAATATAAGATCCATTTCATACATCATTTCATTGTACAGTGACAAGTGATAATGGTCCTCATTTCGAGGCAGAATCTTTTCAAACATTGTTAAAGGACAATGGCATTAAGCATAGAAAGATCACTCCTTTGTGGCCACAGGCGAACAGTGAAATTGAGCGCCAAAACAGGTCACTCTTCAAACGAATGCAGATTGCTCAAGTTGAGAGAGGAGATTGAAAGAAAGCCGTGCTGACGTATTTAGTTGCATATAAGAATACCGCTCATTTACAGCCCAGCGGAGTTGTTATTTCGAAGAAAACTACGCACAAAATTGCCAGAGTTGAGAGATCGAGACAGAGACATAAAGAGCAAGATGTAAGAATATGCGGACAGAGCTCGTAATGGGGAAGGGAATAGTTTGGTGGCGGGTGACAAAGTTTTGTTAAAACAACAGCGGCTAAACAAGTGGACCACTCCATTTGAAAGTCGACCTTATGAGCTGATTGACAAGCGTGGAAACAGTGTTGTGATTGAATCGCCTTAAGGAACCCAATATAAGAGGAACACTACACATGTGAAGCTCTACCATAAAAGAGAGAAACAGCTCAGTGGATATTTGCGGGAAGGGCAACCAGTACCTCAAGAAATGGAAGCTGGAGATGTTCCTGCTGATCAGAGAGATGAAGGGAGAGGGGAGGAAGACAATTTGAAGCTGAGGATGGAGAATAGTGTCCCTGTGAAATCTCCGTGACCAGTGTGGACAAGGCACAATACCAAGGAAGTTAGAGGACTTCGTTTTGTATTGAACATTTGGAACATTGATCTCTAAATGTTCTCTAATTATTTTGTCTCAGAGAGTTTTCTCTCGAGGTTGTTGTTTGTCATTATTACTTATTAGATTTTGTGTTTTCTCTGAAGAGGGAAAGGGATGTAGAATGTTTCGTATAGGTTACAAGGACAGTGTGTTGCTATTCTTTGGGAAGTCGTACATGAAGAGTGTAGTATAAAACCGGAGCGGTGAGTGAAAGACTTTTGTTGTGTTTAATCCGGCTCATCTACTTGAATCTGTTCCTGGTATTCTACAACGGTGACTCTGTGAACAAAAGAATAAAAAAAACGTTTTTAAGCAATTCTACACAATCTTCTTTGGTAAACTAAAGGAACGAAATGGAAGAAAGAATGCAAGACAAAATGTCAACAATACGAGGTTTTCTGGGTAGTCATCATACCACCTAGTTTATCCCCAGCCAAGAAAACAAGATGTAACTAAAGTGACAAAAACATGGCTAATTACCATGAGAGTTGCAAAAGCCCATTTCTGCCTTGTTGTTTTGCTCTGCTTCAAAACAAATCTTCCAGCGAAAACATTCAAATGAATTCGATAAAAATGCTCATCAACCATTACCATTTCAATGGTTTTACGTTGTTTTTTTTTGTTGTTGTTGTTGTTGGTTTTTTACGGTTTGTCTTATGGCTTTTTTCAAGAGGATTCGCTTTCAAAAAAGAGGCAAAAAGCAACTCGGAATTGGCGTTTCTTTGGGATGAT
>NC_090889.1:43825289-43830289 GCF_036669925.1 Montipora capricornis
GGGTGGCTTTATAAGCTTAACCTCCATCCCAGACATCAGCACTGCACTAATGAGGCCATTCTCCTCCGGTTGGTTTTTAACAAATTCGGGAAATCGCTTACCTTTATTTCACGATCATGCCATCCGGATTTTTTTGGCTAAATAGTAAACAACATATTGTCGTCTTGCTTATTTTATACAAGATGGTAAGATGGTATTAGATTCTTTGTGGAGATAGACTATTGATCGAGTTACCTTTTGAGTTGAGTTTGAGTTGAGTTTGAGTTGAGTTTGAGTTAAGTTTGAGTTGAGATTGAGTTAATATTGAGTTCCGGTTTTTGGCATTTTTGGCACTTAAATCTAATAAATGTTAAGTGGAAGTCACTGAGAAGACCATTAAACACCGTTTTCGTGAAGTGCACAGGTGTATATTTGCGAAATGGTTTTAAACTGGTAAAAACAATCTTGAAATTTCATGCACGGCAGTATTCTTGTTTAACACTTTACCAGTCTTAGCACTTGGACTCCTTCGATTTGGCTACTGCCTGTTTTGCTGTTATGTGGCCTCATCTATCAGTAGTCCCTTCAGAAGATTATTCCAAGCCGACCACATGGCTGATGAAAAGACCAGACTGCAACACCGTACTTTTTTCGACTAGTGTGTGTGATCTTTAATATCCCACAGTTTATGAACGTTGAAGGTTGAGAGACGGGACCTGCGATTTATAGTCCTTATTCGCGAAGACTTAAAAGTCTAACCATTTGCGGATGTTATTACAAAGGCAGCACTTTCTCCTCAATTATTTTAAGACACTGAGTGTTGCGGATCTTGCCGGAGTCGAACTCACGATCTCCTGCATAACAAACTGATCCACCAGCGCGCGGGTGTTCCTTTTAGCGATCAAGTCTATCGACGCAGAAAAGATGTCTTCCTGTAAGGCTAAGGATGGAATTTACTGTTAAACCCCGGCGGCCCTGGAGGCTAAACGAAGAAACGTACCGTTTGTCGTCCAGCAGCGTGGTTTTCATGATCGGCTACCACACAAAACGTTATCGGAACTAGTGAGCTGCAGGAGTGTTTATGTAAAATATAGAATCAGGAACCTGGAACGCGTTTTTTCCCTTACTGATCCTAGCCTTTGAACAGAAGTGCCTTTGTCAGTTCTCGTTTATGTACTTGCAAAAATTAATTAACAAGTAAATAAATAAATAAATAATGAGAAATAACTGTAAACTGCTTTATGCAACATGATTTAAAGCAGTGCAAGTTTTAGGATGGTAAAAGTTTAGACAGAAAGAAATGTCTATCGTGATTTGGTCAGATAATAGACATACTTTCAATTTCAATCCTCTGATTTCAAAACTTGTTTGTAGACCTTTTTTTAACCGGTTGAGTAGGGATCCAGACAGACAATTTTTAATTAACAATTAAAGATCACCACTTCGAACGGTTGCCAACGACTCTGCGGTTAACTATCAACATTCCATTGCGTGACAACCAGAACCCGGAGTATGCAAAGATCCCAAGTCTTACCATGTAGAAACGTGAAACAGAAGGTGAGCGAAAGAAACTTCTTTTCATAGTGTTTTCACTGATTAGTAACAAGTCATATTTTAGAAAGAGGCCTGTATAAATTTCGAAAAACAATGCCAATCGCACCCGTCACCTTTCTAGTCACAAAGTAATTCGCGAACTGTGCACCGTGACACAGGTCTAAAACACGGGTCACTTTTGACGGGTTACTCGTGGCAGGTCATTATTTTACCTTTTCGAAAGTAACCCAAAACCCTAATTGATTTGGGTAACCATAGACCTAAACTTGGCTTTTAGGCCTATGGTTAGACAAATTGAGGGTTTGGGGATACTTTCGAAAAGGTAAAACAATGACCGGCAAGTACGAGTGACCCGTCAAACTGACGTCAAAATTTCTGGAAACTTGATGCCACACATAAGTTCACCCCTTCCCCCTTTTCAAAGTTGTTGGAAAAAAAAAAACAATTGACTTTTCTCATGAATGCCCAAAGTCGTAGCGCGATCAACATTGAAAAGGGGGGAAAGGGGTTGTATTTTAAGTTGGTGTCACCATCTTTTTGGCTGGGATTGTAGCTAGGCAACTAGACGTCATAGCGGACCGAAGTAGGCATTAACGTGCATTTAATTTCATAACGTACAGCTTAAGTTACCACTTAATAGCACTTAATGCCAGGCGAAACAATCAAGCATTACTTTCAACATTTTTTCTCTTTCAACTTTGCAGTGAAATGGTTTTCCGACGTGTGTGACTAGGTCTAACATTTTGACTTATTTAAATGCTCGGCTCGTTTAACTGCCAACATTACAAAATTTCAGTGAGTAGGAAACGTAACATTTAGAATTTCAGCGGTTATGAGCAAAAAGCGTAATGCGGGCTCACTTCGTCAAATGTTTTCCTCTTTCGTTTACGGCGTTTTGATCGACCATGACGACCAATACGGTTCATCGTAGCCGCCGGGCCGGCTTTAACTGGCTCAACAATAAAGCCGATGTATCCCTCTACGAAGACATCTTTTTGACGTCCATAGATTTAACAGCAGCAAAGAGAATGATGCCGTGAAAGGTGTAATAATTATAAGATTGTTTTGATCATTGGAAAGCCATGCCATTTTGCAAATTTTTATGCAAATATATCTTTCAACGCGGAGAAAACAATTTTCGAAGTGACTACTACTAAATATTTATTACTTTTAATTCAAAAAAACGCCAAAAACAGTAACTCAATCTTAACTCAAACTTAACTCAAACTCAACTCAACTCGTAACTCGATGAATAGCCGATCCCTTCTTTGTGAGTGGTTGTAGATGTTTTTGAGGTGGTTGTAGATATTTTTGAGATGGTTGTAGATTTTTTTATGTGGTTGTAGGTGGTTGTAGATGGTTTTAAGTGGTTGTAGGTGGTTTAAGGTTGATCCATGTTTTAGTGACTATCCGGACAGGGTTTGGAACGTTCAACCACGATGGCATGAGCCACCGTGAACCACCGTGACATGAACCACGATGGCATGAACCACGATGGCATGAACCACGATGGCATGAACCACGATGGCATGAACCACCGTGGCATGAACCACGATGGCATGAACCACCGTGGCATGAACGATTGTTTTGCCGGGACGAAGCGGCAGAAATACGGTAATGCCGTACGATGTATAGTTGCATTTATATGTTGAGGCACAAGATGTTTCCAGCCTCGTAGACCACCAGGACACTATGTCGAATAGGAACCCAGATAAGAGACCTTCTGTTCGGTTGTATGCTAAGGTTCGAGCCTTATCTATCCTTCAGTTGTCCTGTCGCCCGTTGAGACAGCTAGTTTACAGGAAAACATAAATTTGGTGGAGACAATAGCCATGAAAGCTTTCACAATTTTTACCACTGAGAATTAAAGTACAGACTACACGTTCAACACTACCCGGATTTAGAGAACGGAAGGAGTTGAATTTCGTATTATTCAGAAGGACTTATAAATTCTGCATTGAGAAAATATTGTTAAAGTGTACAGACAATTCATCGTACGTCCGTTAAGTATGCCTTACACATTCAGTAGCTTTTTAGTATTTAAACCGAATTATTCGTACGACGATTGTCGCGATTGGTATCATCTGAAAAACGCTTATAAAGGCAGAGGCTGTAGTCGATATGCAAACAATAATACATACTTTATCCGCAATGGTATTCACAATTCACTAGGACATACTACAGTGATCCGTTATAAGATCCGTCTGTAATTAATTTGCTGGAGTAACATTAAATTGTAGACGGTATAATTTTTTTCCCTCGACGCTTGAAACATTTAATGTTTTCTTTGATGAGTATTCTCAATAATTGAAAAGACGTGAATCACAGCTTATACCTTCCACACACCTTATCTGAAAACTGAAACAGGGGCACCCATCGATGATAATCTTCTGTGAAATATGTTTTCGGGAGAGTTAATCCGATTCTACGTTGCCAAACAGCTACATATTTCTTTACTAAAACATTCTCTAAAAGGTTCATGAGTAACCAGGAAAGAGTAGGCCCTTACGTTTTGCGTAAGGGATATTTTGGCAATTTTGGGCACTTAACCCTTTCACTCCTGTAAGGGCCAATGAGACTTATAGATTTTAGTCTGTCTAACGCCAGACGATTTTACTCGTCAATGGGGAACCCCACAGGAGTGAAAGGGTTAACAAGAGCTAGGGTCACTCAAACACTATGTCCTCATTAATAACCCATTCACTCCTGTAGGGGCCAATGAGACTTATAGATTTTACTCTGTGTAACGCCAGACGATTTTACTCTTCAGTGGGGAACCCCACAGGAGTGAAGGTCTCCTGGCAGTTTCGGATGTGGAAATGGTTTGGTTTTACGTTCTTAGCAGGTAACGTTCAGCTAGCAAATTCTGAAATGAAGATATCGTTACCTATAATTTTCGGACACTTACTTTGCAGCTAAGATTTCAGAAAAGATCAAATTATTCTAGGTGGCAAAAACATATCCTTGCAAAGTCTTTATACTCATTACAAGGAGCTTACAAATGTCCCTCATTTAAAGGCTTTCCTTTCGGTTTCCGACTTGACTGCCTCATGAGGCACAAAGACATTGTAGAGATTGTGAAATATTATTACCCATTATAGTTCACCACTAAATTTTCTCCGATTCTTATTGGTTTAAATTGATCACGTGACGCGATAGTGTTCGTCCGCGGAGAGACACTATCAGCCCATAATGCCCGTCCGAGGAAAATACCCGGATGGATACTAGTCGTCTGCTGAAATTCAAGGCTACGAGGTTAGGCAGATCAAAAAAACAGTTGACAGTTGTACGCTATTCTTTAGCCAATGTACGCTGCGAATTATTGACATTTCTGACAGCCTGTACGCATGAATAAATATTTGATTGATCTGCATTAAGTGGGTTTTGACTGTTTTTCAACTGGCGCGCGGAAGAAAATTTAGACGTGAACAATAAAGACAATAGAGTGTTTATGTCTCAGAACTATC
>NC_090889.1:43835289-43847789 GCF_036669925.1 Montipora capricornis
TCGCCGATGGAAATACTAATACAGATAGCCATCTCATATTGCATATTTATCATTTAGAACGTTTTTGATGTAACTGCATTTCTGCTTTACAGGTGGTCCTATGGAGTCGTCCTTTATGAGATATTTACTATCGGTAGGTGTTTTGTGTACTGAGAATCAACATTTATTCACAAGTGTTATGTTGGCGAGTTTAAGTCCAAATTATCATCATCCTCATCATCATCCTTGCATATGTCCAGAAATTCAAGTAAATAGACGAAAGCCTCATTTCAACATCCAACACGAAGTGTCCCTTTAAGTCTAAGCATTTCATATCTATTTCTAACGATAAGGTTAAGGTAAAGGTTAGCGTTATATTTTAGGTCAGGGTAAATGCAGCAGTTTATCCATACTCGAGGAGCAGCATTTGGGGTGAAACTTTGTGACGTTAAATTTCCAAGATACGAGTGATGTTTAAGTCAGAGAAAAGAGCAAGGGGACACTTCGTGAAGCTCATTGAATCCGGTTGCATCTAATTACGTCGAAGCTGTTGTCGTTATTATCATCATCACTGTCATTATTATTATTGTTATTTCTACTCTTCTCCCAGTTGAGGTAATAAGTTGAGATCCGAGTTCACCCATAGGTCTAGTGTTATGAACTGTTCGTGGACTGTCTCAATAGGTTCATTCCGATAGTTTCATTTTCTTCTGCCATAGCACCTTTCTTTGTTATTAGTCCCCACCGTAAATTTCTTAAGCACCATCTGTGGTAGTTTGAATTTTAACCCACTACACTTCTCGCACGCTAATCCTGTCAACAAGCGGGCACGAAAGCCGGCTGAAACTTAGATGCCTGCGAAACTACAGTTAACTTATTGTTGCAGCAGGTGGTAAATAGGATAAGACAGTAATGAAATGTTGAAAATTAACAGGAGGCATTCCATATCCTGGTTGGTCGGAGGCCAAGACCATAGCAGAATTGCAGAAAGGTTATCGCATGCCGAAACCTCCACACATCGCCAACACTATGTGAGTCTCCTTTCATACCATTTTTTGCCCTTAAGGCAGGGTAACGTACTTCTTTATTGAAAGAAAGAAATGAAGGGAAAGCTGCTAAAGAGTCGGTGTCACAGGTGGCCCAAGCTCTACGATTCGCGTGCGACGTAATTATAATATCATATCAACATGACCGTTAATTTTCATAATATCGAAATTACAACGGTTTGTATGGGAAAAAAGCGTATCGAATTGGAAGCAAAATTAGGAGTGATTTTTCAATAAAATTGCCTCACTTAAACTCGTTTGTAGTTCCTTTTGTGTTTCGCACCGTGGGTATGGGTCTTACTTGAGGTGAACATACACAAGGAAAATAATGTTCACAGGATCTACCAGTGGTTTTGGACTAGTTTAATCCGCGCACTTCCACGTTGCACAAAGTAACTTAGACAACTGAAAAAAGAGGCATGAACACACTATAAAACTAAACAAATCGGATAATGGAATAAACGATCTTCCTACAACATGTAGATATACTTACAATTCTGTAAGGCATAATCCCGCATTTCAAAACAAGCCAGTGTCCTATATTTGCAGAAGCCACGAATACACTGTTTTCAATAACAGGGCCCTTTTCTATCTGATTGAGAGCGAGCTGCAATCTGATTGGCTAATCGTTAATTAAGTTAAAATTTTAAAAAACGTGCGTTTCCGGCCTTAGCCACCAAATATCTAAAAGTTAAACATTTTTCAACGGAGTGCAAAACACTCGGCCCCAGAAATTAGGAGTCTAATTGCGCAACGATTTAATCCGCACTAGGTGTAACTCAATTATAAACCATATTATTGTTTCGTTTGCACTGAGATCTTGGTTCGTGGCAATCAGGGATTGCTATGTGTTATTGGGCGATCGTACTCACCATTGTGTGTCTTGATCCGCACTCTTTTGACCAATAAATCCTTGCCTGGATAGGTGTCTACAATCAGTGACATCTCTAGGGACCAATTAACGGACTTATAGCATCGGGAGAATTCCGGACGTTCTTCCCAAATGTCAACAGAACTCGGATTGAGAGGACGAATATTGACTACACAGGTTAACTCAGCAAGGAATGTCCGCCATTGTTCTTCAGTTAGCTCTCTGTTCTGCGAAACGCTGTTCAGAGCTTACGAGCTGATCTGATCAATGACTCGACGACTCCGTTGGATATTCCATGTCCACTAGAAATCACGGGTCTATTTTTCTGAAAGAGTGCTTTGAATCTTGGGAACACCCAAAATGATAACTTGCGCTTTTCGAAGTGTTCTTCTATTCAATTTGACTTGCAAGGGCCCAAACATATCCAGTGCGGTATTCGAGAATGATGGGAATCAAGCAGCCACTCAAATACTTTGGTAACTGGCCCATCAATTGGTCAACAGGTTTCTTTCGAAGTTTGCAGCAGCCGGCGCACTTGCTGACAATAGTTTTTGCTATCTTTGGAAGCCCGACGATCCAAAACTTTCGCCTTGCTTCGTACATGAAGCTCTTGTAACCACAATGCCCTCGCTTCTGGTGGAGGTGGTGCAAGAGGAGGACCACCAGTTGATTGTCTTTTGGCAGAATGATTGGGCAAATCATGCCTTGAGGTAGTGCACTAGCACTTTCGAGGCGGCCATAAGCTCTGATCAATCCGATGTGATCAGATTTAGGAATCAATTCGCGTTCAGGAGCGATATATATCAAGGGAATCTGACACCACTTGAAAAGAAGCGACTCGGAGTCTTACAGTTCTTGAACTGTTAGAGGGCTCTTCTTTCAAATTCTTTTCCTAGTGGCTTGAACAAATCGACGTACATAGGCAAGGACTCTCCGGATTTTGTAAATGAATAGCAACTTCGCAACAGGTGAAAGAATTCTGGGTTATCCAGTGACTGTGGCTGTTACTGTTTGAAACTCTCTGGTGTTCCAATCATCTCCATCAAGTTTTTTTTCTTAGATTTCTTGATGGTCTTCTAAGGTAGATCTTCGTGTTTGGACATCAAACTGTGGCCATTCGGATTCTGGCAGCTTTAGAAACGAGCGCCACTGTTTCTTGGATTCCGGAAACTCGTACGGACACGAAGGGTCTGAATTCTCGAGGTGGAGTCTTCAGCCAAGACAAAATGGTTCGAGATTCCAGCCAAAAGGTCTTATCGTACTCTTTGATATTAACGAAGCCTAGTGCCTTCCAGCACGGGTCGTAAATCCTTGCGAGTGCCGGGCACCCAAGATATGAAGTCGGGGAATAGCTTTTTTTTCTTTCAACGGGCTTGACAATCACAGGGAAACATTGGTGACTACCATCGCGTAGCTTCCAGCGAAGGAAAATTGCGGCACCATATCCCAGTTCTCCTCCATCTGCAAAGAGATGTACTTGGGGTAGGTCGATTGCTTCTGTTGGCATAAACTTCTGATCAAATTTGAAGGTGAGAAGTTGGTTTACTGCTGCTTCCTTCTCCTTCCACTTTTGTTGGGTTTCTTCAAGGAGGATATCATCCCAACCATACCCGGTAGTCCACAGCTCTTGTAGGTGCTTAAGAGTCACAGATGCTATGAGGCCAATAGGTTCACACATCTGAGCAAGCAAGGCGAGGTACGATCTCTTTGTAAAATCTTCATTCGGTCTTAAAACTGAATCCTTTTTTTAGAGAAAATGTGTCTTTTTCTTGTCCCACTTGTGACCAAGCAAGTCTATACATTGTTCACCGCAGGTTTGGCCTTCTCTGCTGTTTGACTGCCACGCCTTGATCTGGAACTGACCATTTCCAAGTACTTTGTCAATTATACCAGTGACCTGCCTGACTTCTGCAATGCTCGATCTGACTCCTAAAAGCTCTTGCTGAACAAATTTAGAGACAAAAGTCACCTTCCTGTTTCATTCCGAGCATCCAAGCAAGCAAAACTCCCGTGTCAAAAACCTTACGCAAGTAAATAAATTTCTCACTGGAGTCAGGATGAAATCCTTTTCTGAAGAACCTTTTCCCTGAATAATAAATCATGAAATAGACAACAAGCTTTCTTTCAAATAAATCTTGGACGTCAAGAATTAGTCACATTTCCAAATATATTTTTTTACTTAGAAACTGTGCAGAGTTGAGTGCAAATGAATATCAATAGCCAGACAACATAGATAACATAGATCCATTCAATATGTTCGATTCCTTCAATGAGTTTGTGAAACCCATACCCAGCTAAAGTTACCTTGGTTACAGTGTTGTACATAACATCTCCGTTAGTAAAATATATAGAAAAACAGATCACCACTAGACGGCCAAATGGTTTCGAAGTCCATTATTCGTCGCATTATTTTTCACTGCCTGTTTCGTTTATCGATTTGACCTTCCATTCCTGAGCTCCATAAGGGTATATTTTGCTTAACGATCTACCAAAACGCCTCTCGTGAGAGAGAGATGAGTTGGTGATTTAAATCGGAAGTCTTGGGATTGATTTTCAGCATAGCCAGAGTTTAATTTCTTTCCTTCTTTGGTCTACGACTTTTTAGTATCACCCAACTAGTGGACTAATGCAAATGCTGCATTTTGATTGGCTACACTACTAGAGGTCTATTAGTAGTAGTTCTCAAGTAGTGAAAAAAGCGTGATGCTTTCTTTCGTTTTATTCCCAAATAAATATATTTTCAACTTGCATTTGCAAACTTTATTGTTGCCTTTTCTGTCCGACTAGTTGGGTGATATTAAAACAATTAGACCCGTAGCCCGCAAGGTCCACGGGTCAAAAGCCCATTCGGTTTCGCCTCATGCGGGCTACGGGTCTAATTGTTAAATAGTCTCTACTTCTTACCCAAGGAGAGTTTGAGGTAACAAGGCGAATCCCCCATATTTGGCCCTATATCCCGATGAAAATTATTTGAATTCCGTGTTATATTGCGTGGTTATTTCAAAGACGACACCTTAGTCAGTTGGTGTGAAAGTACACCGCACGGTCATGGTAAGCTTTTCACGCACTGTTTAGAATGGCCAAGCAGAATAAAGTTATTGCCTGACGAAGACAGAAATAGCAAAACAAACATTGTAGGCAAATTGACGTAAAATGATGTAAATGTGAGTCTACTGCTGATGAGTTAGTTCTAAAAATAGAAAGATACGGGCAAAGGTTGACTCAAGGTTATAGTGCATAGGACCGGGAGGCTCGTAGGCAAGGCTTCTGATAAAAATAACCTTGGCAACACGGTTCGCTTACTGGTAATTAATTATTTCATGGCTAGAAAGTTCCCAAAGCTGTAAAAAAAAAAATTATGAAGCCACAGTCAATAAAAACACGGCACTCATTGGATATAAATTATTTGGCTCCAACTGACTTCTGCGCCACATCACAAATGTTGAATATGATGTTCTAATTACGTTACGCGCAAATCGTAGAGCTTGGGCCACCTGTTGGGGCATGACCAAAAGAAGCCGTCGTTATTATGTCAAGCAATCAGGTCATAAAAAATAACTTTTTCTTAAAATTGGGAAGTAAATGTTGACCGATTAAGGCATCCGGCAATGGGGAAAAAAAAAGAGCGAGTGCCTTTTACACGACTTCAGACGATGATCTCAGTTTCCATTATATTTCACGTGTAGATGCTCAACCATGCATTGACTTCAATGAGGACATTTGAACTTCGGAAGCTTTCGGGGGTACAGTAATAGATGATCCATGGTTGCTCGTTTTGCACTAATTGCATAATCACGTGATGTGTCGTCATTCTTAGCCCATAAAATCCCTGGTTTTTACTCACGAGCTCAGCGGTCATGTTATTTCCCACATAAAAAGGATAGGCTTATTTTAGAATAGATCGTTAACTAATACAGGAGGGTTAGATCGTATATCACCTTGGCCACCATTCTTTTTCTCGGGGAACCCACACGGCTTGACGTCCTAAGCAAACGAATGATTATTGCAAAAGAAGTATCTTCATCGTAATGTCCGTCTCTATGCGCACTGTTTTCTGCAAGGAAAATGAAAAACCGGTGCCTTTTGGTATTTCAAGCCTTTTCGTCCTTTTCTGTAAATATTGCACAGTACGGAAACCGTAATCTAGCCGATTAGCTGCCACAAAAGTCATAGCTAGACGAGATCGAGGAGAGTCCTAGTCTGTGAAACAGAACGCTTTGTGAATAGTTTTATCTCAAACTCCGTTGTTTTTAAAATATTATTTTTACCACATGCATAAATGATGTATCTCCTAACGCGCTGTTGTTTCTCACAAACTAATTCTTTATCGTCTTCCCGTCGCCTAAAAACAGCAACCCTGGTGATATATATTTGAAATCATGATATTTTTTAACAGAAGGTTGAGATCGAGTTATCAATTATCTAGAGCTACTGCTTCTATAATTCTCACCAATCAACGTGAGATGAGTGGACAGGGGTGTAAGTTAAGCTAACCTTAAACTGTTTGTTCCCAGGTATCACTTCATGGAGAGGTGCTGGCAAGAAAATCCTGACTTTCGTCCACATTTTGAAAATATTCGTAAAGATCTGCTTTCTCTCATCGAAAAAGAGGTAATTATGGAGATTTGCGTTAAAAATGCCAATCTGACACAACACCTTTTTTTCGTTTTTAACATCCCTATTCATAAACGATAAAGATATTCAAGTAGAGAAGTTTTCAGATGACTGTTGAAAACCTCTCTAACAATGCATGGCAATTATTTGCCGACACAGTGGTTGCCCACAAATATCTCCAAGAAGCACCACATATGGAAATAACGTCCGAAAGTGTTATGTTGTCTCATACAACTTCCCTCAAAAGCCCTTGAAAGGCCACGTTTTGGCAGACAATTCAAGTTTCCATTTTCCCAATTTTTCAAATTCTAAACTTATTCTAAATACATATATTTGCAAGGTGAAAAAAAAAAAAGAAAACAAAAGAAAAGCAATGAATAGCGAATAATAATTACAAAGAAACAAGCAAGATATAGAATAGTTTTGTGCAAGTTTGGGACACCTAAAATAGTAGAGATATAGTATATTATAGTATATATATAATGAAATAACGTGATAAATTGATCATCTGCTAAAAGTGCTCAATGGGTCTACCAGAGAAATGAATAGATACGTAAACTTGAGCTAGGTCAAAAACATTTATTTGCTACTCCACGTTTCATGCTTCTCACGAAGCAATCATCAGGCAACTGCCAAAAAGAAGGAATACATGGTGTTTTACAGTGATTTTGAAAAAAAAAAACGGTAGCAATTCACTATAGGCTGGGGTGCATAGCAACGGTTAAACAATACAAACTGTTTCCAGTGAGCTGCTAAAAATAAGCCTTAAATAATTACGCTATTAAGAAGGAATTTCTTTGCATGTCTGCAACTTGTTACAAGCTCATTTCTGTTGTTAAGGGTCGCCAAATCTGGTCTACAAATTATATAGTATTTCTCCCACAGACATAATTTACACTTCTTCGTTACATTTGAATAGGATCTCGCATACCTAACAATCCGCCATTTAATGTGGTAGTCGACTTTCTTGTCTTTCAAACCCCATACATATTTACTAAGTTCAGTGAAATTTCTGTAGCGTTCATTTCTAAAGGAACATGTGTGGTTTCTATAACGTGATTCGAATGATGTGTCGCAAAGACCGATGTATAAGTTTGCTTTGACTGAGATGTTGTGACCTCTGCTTGATAGATGATATTGCGCACGTTGCACTTTCCGTCTAGAGGGCAGGATCTTTTGTCACGGCAGTTGCAAGTGTTGATAGTTTGAGCGGGTGGATTTGATGACTTGTTAATGACGGCTTTATTTTGGTTGGAGATAATTGTTTTTACATTGCTCATGCAGCTATAACTAATTTTGAGAGTGTTCCGGTTGAAAATTCTGTGCAAAGGGTGTGATTTTGGGAAGTGCTTGCCGATTAAGGTGAGGAAACACTTTTCAACTTTTGTTTTGACGTTTTGGCTGTATGGAGGATTGAACCAGGTGATGTTTCTAGGCCTCTTCTTGCGGTGTTTGGTTTGTGGAGTTGTTTTCTGTAGGTTAGATTATATATGTAGCCGCTCTTGTTGAGTGCACCCTGGTAGGTTACTTTCGCTTTATCAAATGATTCTTTGTTGGAAGAAATTTCTGAGAGGCGATTGTTTAGGGATTCCGGTATGTTCTTGGGGATAGATGGGGGGTGGTTGGATTTATGGTGAAAGTAGAGAGGGATGTTTCCTTCTTTTGTGTAGGGATTATGCTTTCCAGATTGGAGGTCAAGGGTGACTTCTAAGAAATTTACTTTAGTGATGTTTGCTTCGAATGTGATCTTTAAGTCGTTTTCACGGAAAATTTGGCAGAGACCCTTCTTGATTCTTTCGATCTGTTGAGGGTTTGAGTTAAAAGCTGCCAAATCGTCGTCTCTATACAGGCCGATGCTGTTGCCATACGTTTTGGTTAGACAAGACAATAAATAACAGCCCACTAGTTCGCATGTTTCAGCGCTATCGAAAGATCCCATTGTTATGTCGAATCGGCTGGCAGAGGATTTTTTCTCCCACGAGCAATCATTGGAAAACAGTAGGGATTGCTTGGAGAGGAAAGTGATTTCTCTTTCGTCGGCACTGATGGGTCTGTAGATATTGGCGATGTTGAGTGCTTTTGTGAGCAGTTTTTCCGTGATAGAAGGGTAGAAGTCACATACATCAAAGCACATGGTGACAGATTTTCTTTGTGCTGTAGGGCGTTGAACCAGTTCAGTACGCTGGTCGTATTTTTCCACTGATTGATTTGCGTCTTTTGGACTATATTGAATTATATATAATATATATAATTGTTAATTAGGTTAAGAGTATTGCTTCATAGAATAAAGATTAGAGAAAAAAAATAAACGAGAAAAACTAATGTAGCAATCAATCATTACACTGAGCGAAATGATATATGAAATGAATGATATACTGAACTGCGGATATGAAATCAAGTAAGGCTATGATCCTCGCAGTTATGGACGCAATTTTAGCAATTGCGTGGAGAAGCCTGAAAAATTCAGGACTTCAACGGGGTTTGAACCCGTGACCTCGCGATACCGGCGCGACGCTCTAACCAACTGAGCTATGAAGCCAGTGACGTTGAGAGCTGGTCATTTGTGGGTTTTAATTTTCCCGTGAGGAATGAATCAATGAACGAAAGCAGGGCTTCTCTACGCAATTGCTTAAGTTGCGTCCATAACTGCGAGGACTATAGCCTTATTTGAAATCATTACATTCCTAATATTTTGGGAAGTCTAGACAAGGATGAAATTTGTTCAGTACTTACACGTAAGTACTAAACAAATTACATCCTTGTCTAGACTTCCTGTCTGTATGCAGGCATTGCATTCCAGAGACTAGCGTCAGTAAACTGATGAGCTAGAGCTGAAGAGACAGACCTATTTCCGCCAAGTCTTACTTGAATAGTTATCTTGACCCAATGATGACTCTCTCTGCTATTTATTAGTACCGTTCTGGGAGAAAAAATAGAGTCGTGTTGATCGTAATTGAATTATCTGTAAGAAATGTGTTTTAAACCCAGGCAAGGCGGTCAGACAAGCAGTCGAGCAGAAAGAACAGGGCCCGGTTGTTCAAAAGCCGATTAACGCTAATCCCAGATTAAAAATTAACCAAGGCGTTTATTTCTCTACTCCCAAATGCTATTCAACGCTGATATTCGGCGAAACTTTACATCGGAGGAAGTCAATCTCAAAAAATTAGCAAAAGAAACTTTCACCAAGAACTGGAAAACGAGAAACAAAATTTACGCTAATCCTGGATTAAGTTAATTGGCTTTCGAACAACCCGGCCCAGACAATCAAGCGCAAAACAGATTAGAAAATGATGTTCTTGTTTTATGTGAATTTTTCAGTTGTACCTCGGACTGTTGGACGAATCAAAGTACGATGGAACAAAATACTCAATGGTCGAGGACGTGTGCGCGGCTTCAGTTCAGCCACGCCCTAAGAAGAAATGGTCAAGTCTGAAGTTGTGAAGAGGCAATCAGTTTCTTTTGATTTAATTGGGTTAAAAAGACTACTAAAGTAGTATTTCACAACCATAGACGATATTTTATCTAATTTGTCATTTTTTATTTTGTATTTTGTCGTAAAACGCTTTGAATATGTAGAAAATTCCTAAAATGATAAATTCCGCTATTCAGTTAACATTCATAGAAAACAAGAGAGTTTTGGAAAATTTGTTAGCAACAGAATATACGGATCTTGTTTCGGGATGTTACGTTGATCAATTAAAGAAACTGTTAGGTATAGAATGCTTATGACTAAGGTGTAGCAGCCTATGTAAGATTTTTCTTCATCAGATCTTAAAAAATAAACCTCAAGTAAATACAATTCTAGGGTAAGTAAAATCAGTCACCCTGGTGCGTGTTTGAAAATCCGGAAACATCCCATGCTTAGTTTTGCAAATGACCAAGTTTAGCCGGTAAACCTGCAAGAGGAGTCATGGCAGCCATAGTAGGAAGCTAAGACAGTAGGACGACAGCAAGGAGGACGCTCCAAATTAATTAAAAGCTAACAGTGGGTTTAGTGAACAAAAACAAAGACTCTGCAGGCCCTGCATGTGAGTTTTACATTTTAATGCATTATTAGGTCGTTGTATCCTTGATAACGACGTGAAATGACCAACTTTGACCTCCACGTGAAGGTAATTGGACAATCGCTCAAGACGTACCATCTTACAAAGTTTTCTTCTAACTTGTCTTTTAGTGGACATTGTCCTTACTTAAGCCCGCAATTGCTGCACTTTAAAGTGCTTTGCTATTATCTATCATTATTATTTACTATTATTATCAATATTACCAGGAACATGTTGAATTTCTAATTGCTTTGAGCAAAGTCGTAATTTATGTAAACTTGTGTAAACGCTTCTAAAAGATTTAATTACATTTGTCAAAAACCAACGTTAACTTTGTGCTTCTTATATAATCTGCTATCTGGCCTTTTTTATCTTCAGGGAGAGCGCGTACTTTTCGCGTCTTTCCAAAAAGAAAAGAGCGCCTGATCGCGGGTTAGTTGCTGCACCTCTGAATCTTAATGAAATGGGCTACTACGGAGTTCACTTTATCATCTCTGTGTACTGTGCAAGAGGTTTTACCATCTCAAATGCTTGACACTTAGCATCGCTTAGAGTAACAGTCCTAAGGAAGCTAAAATGGCCTATTTTCTCACTTACAACACTTACAACACTGACTTAGGACCGGTGCCGGCCGAAATTGAAAAACAATGAGGTGACGTCATGTCCTCCGACATAAATACCATTGGCATATTCTTATACAAACATTTTCTCTTTGTTGTTTTGATGAAAAATCACTGATCCAGTGAGGGAAACCACTAGTGTCTCTGGATTTTAGGCACAGAAATAAGCAAATTTGGTCAAAACGAACGAGACCAAGGTTAGAAGAATGGGACTAAGATTTAATACTTGAATAATACTAATTACACGTACATGTTAAGTTGCTGGAAAATAGCGACTTGACTCCCAACGACTCGTTTCCGGTCTTACTGTGTAGCTCCGTCTTGCTCAGTCCTCCTTCCTCCACAGAGGCTTGCGTATTCACGATTTCGCTGTGCGAAGTCGCTGCAGACGCGAATGTTGAAAGACGCATCCCTCGTCGCCACCACCTTATTTCGAGTTTGCCTTTTGGCCGATGGACGTCGAGGGTAACTAGTCGAGGGTCGAGGGTAAATGGTCGAGGGTGAGGGTAAATGGTCGAGGGTCGAGGGTAAATGGTCGAGGGTTGAAAAATTATTCAAAATTATTTTCAAATTAACTTCGTCAACTCAAAAGTTCACAGGCTCGTGTTTACTCGAGTTTCCGGTGCCTGTTTTTGCCGCATTTGGGTCATATTTTTGTTTTTCAAAAACTTTTACATTCCCACGGACTCTCCGGCGTGCTGAGCATCAGAATCTGGCCCTTTCTTTTTTTACGGCTAAATTATTTTTTTCCGGACTGCGAATTCTAATTATAGCAGAAGATAACGCGAACGCTGAAATGCTGTTACGTATCGTTGTAACACTCAAATTTTAAAACAATATTGTTTATTCAGAGCAGAAACCCAGTGGTTTTTTTTGTCTAACGATTCACTCGCTTATAAAAAGATTAGACAGAAAAACCCTCAATATCAATATCGATCGATATCAATGGATAACAATCGAAGATTGATATCGATAAAGATAAAACGACGTGAATTCGATTCATATAGATTCATCGGAAATTGTAATGATGACGACTGATTCATCGATTGCTATCGATTACTATCGGATTATTTCCCTTTTGTTTTAGCCTGTGTACATCTTTCGGTGAGCTAATTTTGGTTAAATTATCAGTTTTTTTCCGGGCCGCGAATTCGAATTACAGCAGAATATTTTTCACTCGCCTATGAAAAGGTTAGACAGATAAATCCCTGGATTTCAGAGGATATTCTTAGCTTTATGTGCCCACATGATTAGAATGTGGCCGGCTAGCCGGCTAGCCGGCCGGGAATGTAAAAGTTTTTGACAAACAAAAATACAACCCAAATGC
>NC_090889.1:43852789-43862789 GCF_036669925.1 Montipora capricornis
TGACATCTAGGGGTAGCAACGATAGTCCGAAGGAAATTGAGACTAAAACTATAATGTCAGTTAAAATCATTTTGTCCTAAATTATTTCAGTTTGACATCCAACATAGACGTGTTTTCGAGCTAAATGATCTAATGGAATAGGCACTTGTTTGCATTTTGACACTGATGGAGTTTCTGCTGCTATTAACAAATAAACACAAGTAAAGATGAAATCAAACAAACCTGAGAAGGAGCGGTTGGTGGGATAGAGGCAGTCCGATAAACATTCTGCGACCTCGAGCTCTGCAAATTGACAGCATGGCACAATTCAGACTGATTCGCCATAAATCAAAATAAAATTGATGAGCAAATATGCAAGTATCCTTACCTCACTTTGCTGTGATGAGTCCTGAGCACTCAATGTCTCAGATATTGCTCTTGAAACGGCTGAGGAGAGCAGTCGTGCCAAGTCTTCTCTATCCGCCATATTCAACAACAAGAATAGTTTTCCCGCGAAAATAGTGCACAACGGGCCCGCAGGCATAAATTTCATGAGTTTGCGGTTTTAAATCGCAAAATGTGCGATTTATATATCGCAAAATGTGCGATTTATAAATCGCAAAATGTGCGATTTATATATCGCAAAATGTGCCATTTATAAATCGCAAAATGTGCCATTTATAAATCGCAGAATGTGCGATTTATATATCGCAAAATGTGCCATTTATAAATCGCAAAATGTGCCATTTATATATCTCAAAATGTGCGATTTAGATATCGGAAAACGTGCGATTTATATATTTCAAAATATGCGATTTATAAATCGCCAATGTCCGACTCTTGTTATTTATATATCGCAGAGTTCGCTACTTTGCGATTTATAAATCGCGAAGTGTGTAATCTTGCGATTTATAAATCGCAAGGTTAGTAATCTTGCGATTTATAAATCGCAAAGTTGGCAATCTTGCGATTTATAAATCGCAAAGTTGGCAATCTTGCGATTTATAAATCACAAAGTTGGCAATCGTGTGATTTATAAATCGCAAAGATGGCAATCTTGCGATTTATAAATCGCAAAGGTACTTGAATTTGTTATTTATAAATTACAAGATAACTTTTGTGATATTTGATAAATAACACAAAAAATAGGGAAAAAGTACTTAAATAATATTTTTACATTTGGCGCCCCATACTTAAAAGCCTATTACTAAGGTGAGAAAAGATTTGGGTCTTCATGCAGGTACCGGAGAGCAATTTGTTTTTGGTCACTGGGATTAGTCTTTCTTTTAGAGTTGTTTTGTTTTCTCTCTTTTGTTTCTTTGTTTCTACGTAATTTCTGCTCCGGTACTTGCAAAGTCTGCCATATATTTTTTTTAAAGAATAACAGATAACATCCTATCACACATTACTGACACATTGCCGTTACTAGGGGCGTAGCAGCCAGACGCCTGGGATTACAAACAACTTTTGGACATAATTATCCGAATATTGAATTATTTCTCTTTTGATTTCGCTTTTTTGTCTATATAGGAAAGGACCAAGGAATCAAATCTATGAGTTTATTTTATCTCATGCGGCTGTTTGCAGTGCTTTACCCAAACGTTAATGCAGCACTCATCATTCTCCTCACAATGCCGGTTTCAACGTCCATCACGGAATGCTCCTTCATTCGATACGCAGAGTAAAAACTCACCTGTGTGCCGCGCCTGTCTTCTTTTCCTCTGATGTATGCGCACTGAAGTATGACTGGATGATGACCATAGACGTGGCTGTGACCCATGATTTTTGCGGCAGAAAGCACAGGCTCCTTTTATTTATTTATTTATTTATTTATTTATTTATTTATTTATTTATTACTATTTAATGGCAACACATTACAAAGGAGTTTCCATATGGGTTTCCATAGAACGCCATAGGGATCCATGCGACTCAACAGAACTGGAGAAATAATGTCAAGATACGCTGACATTTCTCAAAATGTACCAGTGGTTTTCTGACCATTTTGCAGACATCTAGAGATGTAATGAATTCAAGAAAAACGTCTTTTTGTAATAGAAGTCACGTTGATATTAAAGGAAGAGTCGCTGAGACATGATGGCATTGAACAAAATATGGTTCCTTGCTTGTAAAGCCATCCAGGGTTACAATAAAATTCACAAGAACATCACTTTACATTAGTTAACTTGTAAGTCTACTTTTGAATCCTCTGACATCCACGAAATCGCAAAGTTTGGAACAGGCTTAGAAACCAAAACTGGCTAGCTTCGCCCCTAGTTAGATGCTTTTTATTGAGCAAATTATCACAGAGCTCTGTGGGCGTCCATGGTTTGCTCGACAAAATATCCGCACGAGAACAAAAGAAATATTTGGAAGATGTTGGATCGAATGTTCGATGCTGTATCAAACCAATTCCAACGTCATCCTACATGTTGAATGGTCATCATACGCGGTGGCCAAACGCTTAAGTGTTGGTTCACTCAGGAAACTTGTGCGATGTCCAACATTTGCAGCAATTATCTTTGGGTCGGGCCTTATGAGGTGATATTAATGTCATCCTTCACCTTCACCTTTATTACGTTGGTAAACGAGCCGATGAAGCATCACACCAACTATATTACAAATTACATTAACATACTATATGAATAAAATGTAAACATAACATACATATAAATGCAATATGCACAACAGAAAACGTATTTAACAGGGTTTGCTCACAAGAGAGCAGAACTTTCTCCTTGAACCCAATGAATGACTGAGTAGTACCTGCTTTAGCCGGGAGTTGGTTTCAGTCTCTGGAGGTTCTAGGAAAAAATGAATATTTAAAAACATTTTGTGAACTATAGAGTACTTGAAACTTAAATCACTACCATTAAAATTCTTACACTGACCAATTCTTCACGTATGTATTTGCATTTTTAGACCAATGCCTTTTCCCGTTAGTCCGTCGAACTTTCCGGGATGAGACCAAACCAATCGCTCGACAAAATGTAGGAGCGAGAAACTTCTCGATTCCTGTTATGGCGTTACACCCGATGTGACAGCCTGAGCATACAAAACATATGCTACATTATCATTTCCACATGCATTCTCAATACTCAGCTATATATAATCTTTTAATTGTTGCACTTACTCTATGCAGCGATTCCTTCACAAAGTGTACACGTTTTTGCTTGGCAAACGTAATCCTAACTTCTATGTTGTTCTCGTATCCAGAGTTATGCATTCAATATCTAATTTGAAAACGTCTCACGCGGAGAAAATCCACGCTCCAATAGCCAATACACAGAGGAAAATATTTGCTCTATCCGCCGGTTTGCAGCGAAAGTTCAGAGCACTGAAAGCAAAGATAAACGGCCGAAGACCCGAAATTTCCTTTCATTTTTTGACACTCTTGGTTGACGAGGATTAAGCCGGTTAAACAGGAGCAAGTTTTCGTTGCCAAGTGTCATTAGGGCCATTTACACGAGACAAAATAAGCCACTGCTTACACTGGCTGCGGCTTACATAAGACGCGAACACCCTGCTTAAATGGCACAAAGTTCACGGCTTACTCCATCCCCATCTAGCTCAAGTCACGGCTTATCGTGGCCTAGGGGTTTTGGGCTGTGCTTATCTTGGACATGAAAGTGCTCGTATAAATGCACTCCAGCAAACAGAGCTGAATAAGGTCTGTGCATGGGCGAGACTCTGCCGCGTGGTCCGATTTTGTGGTTTGTACATGTTGATTTTTTGTTCTGTTTGTTCGAAGTTTTGTTTGTCTGGTTTGTGCCAAGAAATGGACCTTAGAACTCAGTGGATTCTTTTTTATCGTCAAGTTTACGTATCAGGAATAACAAGAAGTAACACATGGCGTGCCACTTTAAGGCGGCTAAATTTTTGAAGAAAACTATTTTGCCAACGTTCAATTGGCCTTAATTTTTCGAGATACTTATTTCTTTCCTCCAAGTTCTAAGCAATTTCCTTATTTTTTTAAACAACCATCTTTTTTTAAAGTTTAAATACCAAAAAAAAATTACCCGCGAATCGCAGCCATCTCAAACCGCGTGTCTGAACCCAGGTTCCCATTCGCTGAGCTGTGACGTAGCCTTTGCGTCGGCGGCTTCGTTACTCGGCTCTGTTACGCCGGCGCTGTCCGCAGCTTCCTGCACATGCGCTTGTTTTGTTATCATAGCCCAGACTTCCTTTTTCCTCCCTTTCTTTGGCCCGGCTAGCGCGAGCAATGAATCATGCAAAGAAAAAGATTTGACCAGTTGGCTGCGAACGTAGCCGCGAACCACTTATTCGAGCATTCCGCGTTATATGTAAGCCGCGCTCGAATGAATGGCCCAGTTCGCGTCTCATGTAATCTGCGGCTTTTATAAGCCGTGGATTTTTTTCTCGTATTAACGGCCCTGTTGAAAATTTTTATTGGGTCGAGTGTATGAACGACAAGTTTTTCTTTGACGAGTTTTGTCTTGACAAGTTTTATTTGCTCGTGTGAACAAATGAACAAACCTTCCTTTGACAATTTTTAACTGTGGCCACCAACACAAGTACACAGCGGACAACAAAAGCAGTTTTACTTTCCGTTCGTTTAACCATGGCTTAATGCGTATTTTACGAAAGAGAAAAAAAACGTTGCCGACTTGTGGTCTGAGTTTGCTTGAGCATTGGAAGAGAAATCTGAATTGGAAGTGGTGGGTTCACCCTTGGGCAACGCCAGTTTGCTTTAAAAAGCGCAGCTTTTTCTCGTTTCGATTCTCATAGGAATCTACTTTGGTATTCCACAAGCGTGCCTTGATCTTAGAAATTCCAGGAGAAGAGATGTAGCCGCAGAATTGGTCCAACAAACAGTGATTTTCCCTGCCATGATTATCCGCCAAAAAGCGAGCGCGACAACAAGACCGCTGAGAGCCTACAAT
The DNA here is from genome assembly GCF_036669925.1 of Montipora capricornis. Taxonomy (NCBI): domain Eukaryota; kingdom Metazoa; phylum Cnidaria; class Anthozoa; order Scleractinia; family Acroporidae; genus Montipora; species Montipora capricornis. Next base: position 43,857,670 of record NC_090889.1, read on the forward strand.
TTCCCATGCTTTTTTTCTCGAAACGCTTTCCTTGGCGACCCGCACATACCAGCACGTTCTGCAACTTGGTAACTTTTTTCTTGACAAGTGCACTTGTTCAAAAGCTAGAATGTTAGCTTTAGAACAAGTGCACTTGTCAAGGAAGAACTCGAGAAGTTTTTTTTTTATACACACCAGCATGCAAATAAAAGTTGTCAAGGAAAACTTGCTCGTCAGGGGCTCGTGTGTAACCGCCCTTATTCGAGCAAACGGTCAAGGTCAACCAAGGGTATGACCAGTAAACTGAGTCCCTTTGAGTCTGAAGGTCACACAAGCCGGCCAAGTTAAAATCAAACAAAGAATAATGTGTGATGACGATACTACAATGCCATTTAGGGATTGTAATTCAGCTTTCTTTGCTATCCAATCATCGGTGAAAAGAGCCAGTGTCTAATTTTAAATCAGTATTTTTCTTTGTTAAATAAGATTTGATAAGAACCACTTATCAAATGACGTCTAAATTTGTAGTTGAGGCTGTACGTTCTCATGGCATCTTTTTTTTTTTTTTTTTGCTACAGCTGTTTTAATTGAGTGTCGAAAGTAATTAGCGAATTGCTTTGGTTTTGCGTTACTTCATTCCACTTGGAGACTAATTGTCTACTGCCGGTCCTACCCCCGGATAAAGGAAGAAGGTTGGGCGGGGTGATTGGAGGAAGCATCTTCCCGCACAAGTGCATCCACAAGTCCACATGGAGATCGACGGTCCATGTTACCGAGGACCAGATTGACCGCATCTGCATCAGCCACAAGTTCAGGACATCATGGCGAGACGTGCGAGTGATGAGAGGTGCGGACGTGTCATCAGACCACCATCTTCTTCTGACAGCATTGAGATTCCGACTGAAGAGAGTCACTAACATCAAAAACACACGGACAAAGTACCACGTCGGACTGCTCAGGAATAAAGACACGCAGGCAGCACTCAACATCAGCCTTTCCAACAGATACCAACTGCTCCAGGACCTGATAGACCCCGAGACTGACATCAAGACACACTGGGAACACAGCAAGAAGATCTGGCACGACACATATGAGGAATGCCTTGGCAAGAAGAAGACCCAGCACAAGGACTGGATCTATGCTGACACCATCCGCAAGCTCGAGGCAAGGAAAGATAAGAATACCGCGCTGAACACGATCCGAACGAGAGAGGCAAAGACTAGAGCCCAGGCCGAGTATGCAGCAGCAGATAGAGAGGTGAAGAGGAAAATCAAGAAGGACAAAAGAGACTACATCGACGACCTTGCCAGCCAAGCCGAGACAGCAGCCTGGCAGGGAAACCGGAAGGACCTGTACCTGATGACTAAGAAGCTGTTAGGCAAATTCCAACAGACAGACAAGCCAGTGAGAGACACCCACTGACAACAACAGAGGACCAGCTGAAGCGGTGGGCGGAACACGTCAGGGAGCTAATAAACCGCCCAGCCCCACACCACTAGACATCGCGAACGCAGAGGAAGAACTATCCATCAGTTGTGACAAGCCCTCCATGGCTTAGATCAGAAAGGCCATCAACGCACTCGAGAAGAGGAAGGCAGCAGGGCCGGACGAGGTACGAGCAGAAGCCATCAAAGCAGACATGGAAACAGTGGTCGACATGCTGCACAGCCTCTTCAGCAAGATCTGGGAAGAAAGCTGCCGAAGAATGTGGACCCCAGAAACTGCAGCAACTATCAAGGGATCATGCTCCTGTCAAAGCCAGGCAAGGTTCTCAACAGGGTTCTACCGGAGAGAATGAAAGAGGCTTCCGCAAGAACAGATCCTGTGCGGACCAGATTGCCAGCCTGCGCATCATTGCAGAGCAGTCGCTTTGAGTTGAACTCCCCCCTCTGCATCAACGTAATAGACTACGAGAAGGCTTTCGACAGCGGGGACAGAGAAACGCTGTAGAAGCTGCCGAGGCACTACGGAGTCCCAGTGCACCTACCAGGACATGAGCTGCAGGATCGCCCACGCCGACCAGTTGTCTGAGAGGTTTAATGTGAAGACCTGAGTCCGTCAGGGGTGTCTACTGTCACCGTTCCTTTTCCTCCTGGTCATCGATTAAATCATGAAGACCACCACAACAGATAGGAACAACGACAGACAGTGGACGCTCTGGACGCAGCAAGATGACCTCGACTTCGCTGACGACTTGGCCCTACTATCACACAACCAAAGACAGATGCAGGACAAGACCACCCACCTGGAGATAACATCAGCCGGGACAGGGCTCAACATCAACAGAAAGAAGATGGAGCTGATCAAGATCAACACCACCACCAACACTTCAGTCACAGTCAGCGGAGAGCCCATCAAGGAGGTGGAGTCCTTCGTATATCTGGGAAGTGTGGTTGACCGACTGGTAGGAACAGACCGAGATGTAACAGCCAGGATCGGTAAGGTCAGAGTAGCCTTTGCCATGCTCAAGAGCATCTGGGCATCCAAAGAGATCAGCACAAGAACCAAGCTGCGCATATTCAACTCCAACGTCAAGTCCATTCTGCTGTCCGAGTGCGAGACATGGCAAACGACAAAGACGATACATACAACAGAGGATTCACACATTCTTCAACACCTGTCTGAGACGCATTTTCAACGTCCGATGGCCAGAGAAGATCCGAAATGAGGACCTGTGGGAACGAGCAGGGCAGAAACCAGTGGTCAAGCAGATTATGCGGAGGAGGTGGGGCTGGATTGGACACACCCTTAGGAAGCCAGCGTCCATCACCACACGCCAAGCACTGACCTGGAACCCGCAGGGGAAGAGGAAGAGAGGTCGGCCTCGCAACAGCTGGAGCCGAGACACTGAGGCAGTTATGAAACAGAAGGGAAGCAACTGGACAGGACTGGCCAGAGAAGCCCAGAATAAAGTGCGATGGCGAGGGGTTTTTGATGGCCTATGCTCCACAAGAAACCAGGGGCTTGATTGATTGATTTACTTATTTATTTATTTATTCATTTATTTATTTATTGCTTTTGGTTTTGCATTACTTCACTCTGTGATTGGTTCAAAGTTCTTGCGCCACTTCTTGAACCAATCAGAAGTGAAACCAAAACCAATCGTGGTTCGCACGTGCACATTTTCCCGCGTTTGTGTCAGCAGCTTCACCTGTTTCTCCTTCTATTGAGGGATAACTCAAGGCAAGGCAAGGCAAGGTGTCAGCTTGGTGTAACTACTTCGAATTTTGATTGGTTTACTGGATTTTTTTCCGTCCTTTTACGACACTCGATTGAAACTCGCTCTGTTGAGCCTGAAAACGTTGTTACCATGTTGTCAAAGTTGTTTTGTACACTTAGTTCGACTATTAACTGAGTTGATCTTCAGTGTATCATTCAATTAGTAAGTCACATTGTTGATGTTAGAAAAACGTCCCTGAGTACTTGGGTTAATTACCCTGTTAGACCAAAGTTTTACTTTTCAAGTGAAGCTATGATGTTCGCAGTTGTGAATGCAATTTTAACAGTTGCGTAAAAAAACCTGAACAATTCCGACTAGGACTTCAACAGGGTTTGAACCCGTGACCTCGCGATACCGGTGAGACGCTCTAACCAACTAAGCTATTGCTGCGCAACTGCGAGGGTCATAGCGTCACTTGATTTCATATCCGCAGTTCAATATGTGAATAGATAAAATCAATGCCATGAACAAAATCGCCAAAGTGTTTTCAGTGTGAAATAGGTCATGTTGCATGAAACATGACGGTTGTTTCACTTGTCTTACCGCATACGGGGCAAAATTACTGAATGCTGATTGGCTGCGAGGGAGAACATTTTTCCTTAATCACGAGGGCTCATTACTTAATCCTGATTGGTTAACAGTTGTTTATCAAGAGCAAGTGAAGTTGCAAGAGAATTTTCTTCCAGATCAAACTACTTTTTTTGTCCACATATAAATTACATTTTAAGCACTATTTCTGTTGACAGCAAGGATTTATTGAATTGAACTTTAACTGAATAGGAACGTGTTGATTGTCATCTGTCGCCGCAGTGAACGGGCTTTCCTCGATAATTTTGCCTTTCATGTGATAAAGATGTAATCGCCCCATGAGCTATATTAGCATTACAACCCACTGTATTTAAATAAAATTTGCCGTTGCTGTTGTTTTTGTTGTTGTTGTTGTGCTGTTTTTGATGATGATGCATTGGATACATACAATGTTCATATCCCTTTGCACAGTCTTGGGTCCCGGTTTCATAGCCTGATACTGACTGTGTTTTTTTTCCGGGTTTTGTGGCAGACATGGCAACAAGTCAATACTGCAGATCCTCGATGATGGAGAGCTCGCTCGCCGCCTAATTATGATGGGCAAAAATAAATCCCCACAGCGCACCCAAAGAGCCAAGGGACTTTTACTTCGTGTAGAAGACACACATGACGTAAAACAATAGAACAAAAATCGTGAAACAATACCTAATCAGGCCCCTAAAGACCCCTAACGCTTTTGTTACGTCATGTGCGTCTTCTACACGAAGTAAAAGCCGTCCAAGGACCTCTCGGTGTGAAAAAAGGAAAACACTTTTATGTCTTTCGGACTGAAGTTGAACTAGACACTTCGGCTTATATGAACAGCTTCTATTCACTAGATCACGATGAACAAGTTACAAAGCCTCTTATTAGTTATTTGTTGCCGGGCATCTAGAATAGGTTAGATTAGGCCTAAGCGCTGATTTCAAAATGGTTGGCTTTGTTTTAATAAGGGTGGCCGGACCTTCCTCTTTTGCTGTCCAAAGTTATTTGTTAGCGAGTGTTATCACACGTTTACAGCCCGGTCTTATCACAAATAAATTAGTTTTTTGTGTTTGAAAATTTTGTCTAAGCAAACGGCGATTGCGTGGTCTAGTGGTTATGAGCGGTAACAGGTGAGCAAATAATCGTAGATTCGAGTCCCGAGTATGGATAGCTGAGTTGTGTTTTGAAAGAAAAATGGTCAATTCTCAGAATTCCTTTCTCACTGTCAGGGTCATAAAACAATAATAATCGTATATTCAATGCCGGTTGATGTTATGGAGCGTTTTCACTCACGTGACTAACAAAGAAAGTATTTGCATAAAAATAGACATCACTTAATTTATAAATAAACTTATGAAAAATGAAATGC
>NC_090889.1:43872789-43875289 GCF_036669925.1 Montipora capricornis
CAAGAATTCTTACATTGTTTAAGACTACATGGCGGCTGTTCGAGATATCGTTGACTTTTGGAACCTGACAAATAAAGAAGCTTTGGTTCAATTTTGGCTCAATCTCGATAACGCTGATACTATCTTCACTACTGTTGCTGTCCTGGCGACGATGACGTTTCCAATAGCAACTATTGGAAATCTTCTAATCGTTTTGTTAGTTTGGATGGACCCTCTTCGGAAACTTCGATCTTCGCCTTCAAACTTTATCATCTTCTCCATGGCTGTTGCAGACCTCTTGGTTGGCCTGGTTGCCTGTCCACTCACTGCCTTTTGGGCTTGGGCCTTATTATACAAGTACACCAACACATCATTTGGTTTTTTAAGGTTTTTTACAACCTTAATAAACTTAAGTGTAGGTCATATACTTCTTCTCAGCATTGACAGATTCTTTGCTGTGGTGACTCCTCTCCAGTATCGGGCCAAAGTGACGAGTAAACGAGTCTGCATCGTTTCCGTCGCGTGTTGGATTTATTTCTTGTTGTTTGGGTTTGTGTTCTTCTTGTTAGAAAAGCATCATGCGCTAATGGGAACTATTTACAGTGTTCAGATCTTCTGTATTCTCATCTGCATCGTGATCATCAACGTTCTCACTTTGTGCCGCTTTCACAAGTATTCACTCAGCACCGAAACACTGGATGAGCAGCATGCAGGGTTTGCTCGCCAAATGATACTCCAGAGAGAAAGGACTGTGAGCAAAGCTATTGTAATTGTCATCTCTGCATTTTTATTGTGTTTCATTCCTTGGTTTGTCGTACTGATGATATTGTACATTTGCTTAACATGCAATTTCTCGTTGTTGATGCTTGTGTATTCTATCGCTGCCGCTGTTGTGTACGCGAATTCTGCAATCAATCCATTGTTGTACGCGTGGAGACTTCCTAAATATAGAGAAACGTTCAAGCACATCTTTAAAAAGCGAAAATGTTGCGGAAGGTATGAAACAAGACAGGCCGTGAATTGTGCTCAAGATACAAGGCTTTGATGGGGTAAATCTTCAAGAGCTCCATGAGGCAAACATTAATTAAAACGAGGTTGGAAAATCTCCGCAACAATTTGAGTTCATTTCTGCTAACCAATCTCACTACCCTTCCTCGTCGGATTCTAGTCTTTCTCAAACGACTTCATAAGTGCAACCGTGATTTGGGAGATCGCTAACATTGCACAGTGCGCTCATTAATAATGACAATAATGAAGAATTTTTATTCAGTTAAAATACATATCAAAAGTTACAGGTTATCGCATGAAACTAGAGTTAAGAAGGATTATAATTGTAATTGTTAACACTCTAATTGGGAAACCTGCGACACATATATGTATGTTACACGTATGAAAAACTCAGTATTTTCTACAAAAAAAATAATGTTCTATTTCGTGCAGTCAAATTGACGTCCCCTGTTCTTTTGTGGGGTGAAACGTATTTTTAAAATGCTTAAAAGTGGTTTTAGATAGAGAGAAACAAATCTGCTCAAGGAAAGTCCTCTCTAGCTTAAGAGAGAGTGGCTAGTCGTCTTAATTTGCCACACCAAACAAATTTCAAAACTTTAAGTCCTTTCAAGAAAGCACATGAGTTTCAGTGTTTTGAAGAACTTCGGACTTAAATGTCAATAATAAACAAACACCTCAAGTAAAAGCAATTGTATCCATTTTTTTTTCTTTTAGGAGAGTATTAGAACAGCTTGAGCCATGCAACGTGGTTTTACATAGAATGAAACAAATCTGCTGAAAAAAAATCCTTTCTAGCTTAAGTGAGAGTAGCTAGTCGTCTTAATTTGCCACACCAAACAAATGTGAAAACATGAGTTTCAGTGTTTGAAAAAAGAAATTTCCGACATAAATGTCAATAATAAACAAACATCTCAGGTAAAATCAATTATCTTCATTCTTTTCTCTTCAGGAGAGTATTTGCACAGCTTGAGCGATCAATTAAAGATGTATTGTATTGTACTAGCCAATATCAACAATACGTTAATACTCTTTGTTTCTTCCTCCAAATTTTACACGAGCATTGTTTATAATTTCTCTAGGGACCATTGTAAGTCCTTATTTGGTTTTATCAACGGAGTTGATAATGTAAATTGGCCACCGTACAGAGATTCTAAAAGCTGACGTTTCGAGCGTTAGCCCTTCGTCAGAGCGAATCCATACGTAATGTACAAAGGACCTCCGGTTGATAATAGTCGGGCATCACAACAATAGCCACGTTTTTTTGACCCACCGACGGCAAAGGGAAGTGAAAACATTTTCCCTAACTTTAACACTGTGGAATTTCTGGCAATTGAGTGGTAACGAAAAAGCCTGAAATTGAACATTTCTCATCCACTAGATCGACAGTGCCGGGATTGCAGTAGGTGTTTGTGAGGAATTAAGGGTAGTGACTGGTGTATTTAAGCTAAGTACAGCACGTGATTAGTCATTCTAGGTCGACACCTTTTACCCGGCACAATTTTCAAGATCACCC
>NC_090889.1:43885289-43887789 GCF_036669925.1 Montipora capricornis
TGATTTATGCAAAGTAGATGACTTGTGACATCACATAGTGGACACAAAATGATGTAAAATCACAAAAAATTGAATATCTCTGAAGACATTTTCTGTATAGAACTGAAACTTTGTACAGTTCTTATACTCATTACAAAGTTCCATGATATGGCCCACTGTGACGTTTCCATAGCAACACAATGGGCTCCAGGCCCTCTCCATCCAAAGGGTAAAATCAGAGTTTCCCTCCCCAATAAGGATTAATTGTTCTTAATGTTCATTCAGTGGGTGTGAGCGAATATGGACATTACACAGCAGAAGCATAAGGAAGTCTTTTAGACTCTGAAGCAACAAAGAAGGCATTTTCGATATCGGAAAGGTAGAGGTCTGGTAACGAGTATGTTGCTATAGTGACATCATAATCACTATTACAATGTGTAGTTTTGCTAGCACATCAACCCTGCAAAATTTCAACCCTCCAGACTTAATACATGCAAAGATATTCCATATTTTGTGATTTTACACAATTTTGTGTCCACTAATCAAAATCTTGAATATAATTCGGCAACCAAGAGTGCTATTGCAATAAAGTAAATGCCATTCTTCATCATCTTGAAAGCTCTTGCGAACAAGCTAATAAAAATTTTGTGTCATATGCACTTTAAGCATGGTATTAATATATGATAATAATTATTATGATAATGAGTGACAGAAATGTGTATCTGGAGTGTGGGTTATTGGTATCCATAAGAGACATTTGCACTAGGAAATCCTTTATCAACAACCGGTATATGTTCATTTACTTTCCAAACAAGGTGGTAACCCGCTGGGCTCAGGAAAGTACATGTACAACAGTGGAGTCTTGCACGTTATTGTTCGTTGAACTCTACCAAACTTGAAAAAGTGTGCATTTTCTTTCCATACAGAGTACTTTCAAGTGATCACGGGCCACCTCACTATTGTAACCATAACTACTCAAGAAATCTGTCATTGTTAAAGGGGCACTGTCAGCTTTTGTTGAAAATCCCCTTTTAAAAACCTGCTATTGGGTGATGGCCCACTGGCATCCCATTAATTGAAATAATACAAGAAAGAGCTGATCGCGAAGAGTTAGGAGTTACATGGTGGAACTCGAGAACGGCTGTCAGATTGAGCGAACACAGAGCAGTCTGCCTCAAACTACAGAATACAGCCCATTTTTAAAACTGGGCTGCATACTGTTTCTGAGTAGCTGGCTGCCATGAGCTGAGGAGAACATCGGTATTGTGTTCAGAAAAGCCCTGCTCTCTATATAGAATTGGCTGACACAGGACATGCCATCAAAATGAGGTGACCCTGCATGTTGTGGGTTTTGGGGCCTGATGGGTGGATTAGAGGATCGCTCTGAGCAGTCCATCGAAGTTCACACCATCACCACTGGCTGCCCTGTTAACATTTGCAGAAGAGGAGTGTACCATGTCTGAGTGGGCCAGGCTGGTGCCAACAGAACTCCTTGGGCTTGATCCATCTCCACCTTGTTGAGGCAGTGTTGAAAAGGAGAAAAGGCATCGAAATATTCACTGTGCCAAGATCTACCAAAAGCGTCCACAAAGGTCTGGTTTTCATGAGGAAACCTGGGTACATGTAACTGAGCATTAAGGGCTGTCACAAAGAGATCAATGCTGAAACCCGAATGCAAGACACAAAGTTTAGAAAACATCTCCTTATTCAGCATTCACTCATGCTCTGAATGCTGCTTCTTGGGCAAATTATCAGCGAAGACATTGGTGGGGCCTGGAATATAAACAGCAGTTAAGGGAGGTGGCAGTTAACAACAGAAAGGCATGCTGCATAAAAGCCCTACAAAAAGATTGCATGGATGGTTATATGAAGCAATTTTTCAATGGTTTTTCTCACCGGATGGGAACCGTCCCATCATTTTTCATAAGCTGTCGCATGGAATTTCTATTCGGACAAATAATGGAACTAATATGACTTATGACGTCATAATTTTTTGAGAAGTAATTTCTTTTAAAATCCATGCTACAGATTTTGTGTTAGAATGTTCCCATACTGTTGCGTTAAAAATTTGTTACAAACATAGTCAACTCGCTGAGTTTGTAGGCATTTCTGTTTTGGTCACTTGATTTACGAAACATGGTTGTGAGTCGTGCCATACAAAGGTATGTTAAATAGAACACACTTAACAAAAAACGATTGATGTAGAGTTAAAGGAATTTGAGAAACGGTTTGGTAGTTAAGAGCCACCTCCCTTAACCATATGTCCCTAGCAACGCACCAAGCCCAAATCTTACCAGCAACTGTATCACAAAAGTCCCCGGTGTTGTGGCTGTCCTGTTCTCTCCAGCAGAAGTGGCCGGCTTGGCGATGATGTCTCTAGAAAGGCTTGTGGTGTATGAGGCCACCTAAGCAGAAACAGCCACAAGTCAAAAAGGGACTTTGCCGAGTGCTGGAACGTGTAGGTGTAGACAAAGCCAGTGAGAGCTCGCAAACCAGCCTCATTTTGGCGGGAAAAACGTGA
>NC_090889.1:43920289-43932789 GCF_036669925.1 Montipora capricornis
TTGTGTTAAAATGTTCTCATACTGTTGCGTTAAAAATTTGTGACAAACATAGTTAACTCGCTGAGTTTTTAGACATTTCTTTTTTGGTCACTTGATTTACCAAATATGGTTGTGAGTCGTGCCATTCAAAGGTATGTTAAATAGAACACACTTAACAAAGAAACGATTGCTGTAGAGTTAAATGAATTCGAGAAACGGTTTGGTAGCTAAGAGCCACCCCCCCCTTAACCATATGTCCCTAGGAACGCACCAAGCCCAAATCTTACGAGCAACTGTATCACAAAGCCGGGATTTACTACCCCCCATGTAACTTATATAAGGTACCGCAGTGGTATTGTCGAATTCAGTCAAAATTGAGATGAACTCCAGTCATGTTCCCTCAAAAGATAGTTAGACTCTCGAAGTCATCATGAGCACTATAATAGCCACCTAGGCTAGCGATACTTTCATTCAGGCGCTGAATCCCTGATAAAATCGCTCTATTCACAGCTCTTGCGTCAGTTTCAAGTCCTGACGTACCCTCTCCAGGGTCAATAGAGCCGATAAAGCAGAGTCAATTTCACAACATTTTCTAGCATAAACATCAGTAAACCAAACGGCCTCTGGTAATAATTGGCTCACAAGGTTCCATAGACTCTCACTTCACCCCAACTAGTTAGCGCTACGAGGTAGGTGAATGCCTTAACAAGGTCATTCTAGGTGCACTCGTGATAATTAGCACTGTTACATAGATCACTTCACCTTTGAAATGTATTGTGCAATGCAATTTCGTACGGTTCAAGCTGGCGGCCACGTGGTACTAAAGCGAATCCCTCAGTTACGAGGCATTTTAAGTGAATTTTCCATAAACGTGACTATTACATAATTCACTTCACCTTTCATGCGTATTTCACAATTCCTGATAAAACAATTTTGGTCGAATACGTACCTAAGATAAGCCAAAGAGCCGGTAAAATAGAAGAGCCCCTCGACAAGGGTCTACTTTCTTCAGGTAGTTTGAATGATTGTAACGTCACTCCCAGTAGGCTTTGTTCGTTCATCATGTCAGTACCGAAGGTTACGGTTTATGAGTTAAAATTCACATAACTTCCCCTCAAAAGGATTATTACCAGTCAGTGGGCCAGAACTAATGAAATGATCGACGTGTTCCTTGCAATACACATTAACGTTGAATCGCAAATAATGAATAACCGCCCTGCGAGCAGAGCCTCTCTAAAACTCACCAGTCTTTTAGGTCGCCGCAGCCTAAATGTCTGGGCTAGTCACTCCAGATAAACCGGTTTTGGCAACGCGCGCATCATATTTTTGACACGGTGAAGGTCAAAATCGAGCCTTCAGTACGACAATCAAAATGGCGTCTTGAAGTGCGATCGAGACTTGGCCTGGCAACGGCAACGGCTCGCGCACACTCAATAAAGACTTAACACGATTTCTGCAGAGTCCTTTCTTTCTCGTCGAGTGTCGAGTTAAGAAAGGCTCTGCTAGCAGGGTGATGAATACTTGACACATCTGGGGGTATATGGGAAGGGTCCTGAAGTGGATCGAACCTTCGATTTAATAACAATTGGAGAACGTTAGATTCTAGAAGGAGAACGACTACGAGTACGAGATTTTCTCATAGAACTACTGTACAGTGAGCGCGTGGAAAGCAGCGTCATTTTGGCGGGAAAAACGTGATACCGTCGTCATTTTAATAAAAAATGTCGTCGTGTCAAAACAAGTCAACAACACGGTAGCAGTTTTTTTTCGGTTAGCAAAAAGGCTCGGTTACCAGCAATAAGAATAACCGAGCAACCTACACTGCTAACAAAGAGTAAGATTAATCGTCCGGGTTATAAGTCTTCTAAGTATTTACGCTAAAACCGGGCAGTCAAATCTCGTACTCGTTCTCGTCCTCGTCTTAGAATCTAAAAGTCCCTATTGATAACAATGCATAAAGTAGAAACAAACAGCAGCAATTGCAATCTGGTGAGGGAGGGAGTGCGGCGAAAAACTGTTCTAGCTAATAAAACGGACGAGACCACATGAAATATACGCAGGAATGCGAAGGTCACAAAAACTAGAGGCAGTCCTCTCTCTGTTGGACTGAGTTAAATTCAAATAAAACAAGTGTTATTTTCAATCATATTTACTGACATGAATTTGGTGTGTTGCTACATTTGGACGTTATTGTAGTGCCTGACTGAGGAAAAGGGCTTTAAATGTTTTGATTTTTTGTGCTGTGGGCTGCTTTTAACACTACAGTAATTATTTCCTGATTTGTAGTGCCCTATGGACTGTGGAACAAGCACGTCCTAGAATGGTGGAAGCATAAAGATGATAGCAATGTGTTGTTCCTGAAGTATGAGGACTTGAAAAATGTGAGTATGCATATCGAAGTAATAATAATAATAATAATAATAATAATAATAATAATAATAATAATAATAATAATAATAATAATAATAGTTATCATTTATTAGTGTTGGTATAATTAGTAGTCTATTTTGTTTTACTATTGTAATTAATAGTGTGATTTGTATTTTAGTAATTCATAATCGTTGTATGTATTGTTTACGTGTAACAAAATAATAAAAAGTTTTAAATTACAAGAAAATAATGACATTTGACCTCATTTTGCAATTTTGAGCAGTATGGTAGAGTCAAATATGGCAGATAGGAGCAAAATTAACAAATGCTGCACTTTGAGAATTGCAAGAAAAAAGAAACAAGTTCAGTACAACTCTGTAATCTACACCATCCTCTTCAAAAAGCGACACATTGGATCTATGTTTCTGATATTATATACATCTTATTCGATAGTTTAACTCTTAAGGACGGTGCCTACTAATTCAAAGGTATTTTTGCGCGGTTTCCGGAATATGCGGGAAAAGCAGATCGTAACAAGTATTATTGAAATCCAAAAAGAAAATTGGGGGTAACCGCGCATTTTTCGAAGATAATTAATCAACAATATTTGTAAAAAGCTTTAGAATACAAAGCAATGTATGACGTTCTTTGCCAAATTGAAGCTTAATTCTCTCTGCAAAATGCATGGTTACCGCCACTTTTCTTTTTGGATAGCAAGAGCACTTGCTAAGTTCTGCTTTTTCCGCATAGGTTTGAACCGCGCAAAATATCCCTGTCTTAATAAGCACCACCCATAGGTAATCCGAGTGCCTCGAGAGGCGCAGACCGTATGCGTAATAACAATAGTAGGCACCGTCCTTAATAAGCACGGATAGTTTGCCAGTAGCATAGTATTTTTCCAAGCCCCAAAGGGGCGAGGAAAAATATGAGCACAGAGCTAAATGTCAGAAAGTAGTATATGTTAAACAATCGAATAATAGATTTATTATCCCACCACAAAAAAGGTGTTATTTTGGTTCAATTTTATTTGGTAAGGGTGTTTAAAAAAATGCATCATCCGTCTTTCAGGGCGCGCAGGCGCAAAAAGCCAGCCAAATGTCCGTTATTTGATTGGTAAACGAAATGACGAATGACAAGCGATGATAAGCTAAATTCTCAGGCTTTGCATCGTGTTGAAAACATTTTCTTTCATTGAAAAACTCCTGTTCCGTCCGCATTTGCTCTGTTCTAAACCGGTCAAACCGGGACACTACAGTGTATTACCGTCTCATATTTTGCGCGTTCGCTTGACCAAATATGGTAAAGTGGCGTAATAGTGGAATAATAAAACACCATATTTATGGTCAGTACTATAAGAAATATGAATTGAAGAAATGGTGCATGGCAAACGGTAGAAATTTCAAAAAGCTGTTTTCCTGGCTTCATCCTGCGATCCAATTGAAAACCAGTACCTGGTCAGCGGTCAACTTAGAGAAAACTGACTTCGATGACCTTTAAACGTCAGTCCGCGATATGGTGACGTGTACTGGTCAGCGAATACCTTCTTTTAACAAGTGTCAATTAAACATAACATGCATGGATCTGCAATATCAAAGATGTCCCCGGCAAAAAACGCGGGTTGCGCCACAGAGTTTCACATTTGCATGCATGGGTGACCCATTTTCTTACCATTGGTGCTCTGCGCGCGCGCCTTCGGCCCCCGCAGATCCGCTATGAAAATAATGCGCATATGCTACTGTTATGGCTATGATGTAATGTGCCGATGATGAAAATGATGGTGATTTCGAAGACAAAGACACCAGTTCACTCTGTTGTTCACTGCAAAGAAGGCAGAGATAAGTGCTCGCGTAACATACAATTTTAATTTTAATTTAGCAACGCTCTTTTTTTTAAGGATTTATCCAGCAATGTCCGGTTAATTGCAGAGTTCCTTGAAAAGCCACTAACTGAGGACACCGTCAACAAAATCTCCCAGCAGTGTAGCTTTGAAGAAATGGCAAAAAACGTATCAACTTTCACTGTTGATGGACCCAAACTGTTAAGAAAAGGAGAAATAGGCGATTGGAAGAACTACTTCACAGCGGATGTTAACGAACGCTTTGAGAACGACGTTCTGAAGGAGCTGAGAGGCACTGGACTTGTATTCGACTTTGAACGTTGAGAAAAGTAATGGAATCGTGATTTGCAGTGATTCTTAACCCTCTCACTCCCCGAGGGGGCCTCCATTGATAACTAATATTGTCTGGCATCAGACAGGATAAAATCTGTAAGTATCCCTATTAGAAGGGGAGGGTTAAAGGGAACATAGTTTTTTAAAGGACCTAGATGTTGTGAAAGGGTACATAAAGAAGTTTTTGAGTGGACCAAGAGTTCTCTGTAGCGGGCTACGCGGTGCGCAGAAACCAATTAATTCAAGCTGAAGTATTTATTGTACTTTATTCACGTAACAAATACATTTGAATTCAAAATGGCGTCTTTAAGAAACGTTTACCGTATTAACCCCTTCAAGTGCAACCAATCAGCGCAGAGAATTTTCATTAATCACCTATGTAATTATACTAAAGTTGCAAAGTGAGATTCATGACAATTTGCAAACATGTCACTCAAAGGCTACATGTATCACTCTTTGGTTAGGCACGGTTCACCCGACGGTTCTAGATAAGGTCATGGTTGGTAGTTCACTTTGTCATGCCTACACCAATTAACATGAATATCATTACAAATGACCAAGTAGAGTAATCATGATAAAAGAAATATCAAGAAGTGTCAGTAGTTTTTAAAAAATCACAGACGTTGCGGGTGTAGAACCTTTCTTCACTGTGAAAAAAACCGTTGAAATACGAAACCAGAAGGAAGCGCGCAGGTGAATAGTGGCGCGCGCATGCATCAAGTCACTTCACATAAAGTTGAAATTGATGTTAAGTCTATCAGGCTGTACAGTTCGCAGCTGGAAAATCAACTTCATTTCACGTTGCTTCCGTTGGCATAACTGCAATCCCGTATCCGAATATCTGAAGTACTGTCCATTAAATATTATTTTCAACCGCGGTTAATGAATTTCTCTTGCTGTTATTGGTTCACTCAATTTCGGTTATCAGCTCATATACCTTAGTTTGACCCTATATGGCAATTGATTGCGCTAAGCGTCGCTAAGCTACTTATTTTGTTTCCGCCGGAAAGTGAAATTTCTCTCCGAATAAAGCAAAAAAAAACCTTGTTGTGGAAAGTGTGGATCAATTCCGACGTTTAGAAGTACGCGAAAAGGCAAGAAATGTTTTTGCGATGAGCCTGCGTCTGTCTGACCTCAAGGTATTACACAAGATCGCATCAATTTCGCCCGGAATTTCTCGCTTTTTTCGCTCGTATTTCGTACTTCCAAACTTTTGGAAATTAAGGAATTTGATAAAAAAACTATTCTACTTGCGCTTGTTGGATAGGAGACTGGTTATAGCCAACTCATATCCAACGCGCGCTCATGAAATAATTGTTAAGTAGCTGTATGGACAACCCTCCTTGTTGAAGCCCTAGGCTGCCATTTTGAAAGTTAATCCCAATTCCCTTGCATAACTTTCGTTCCTTGCTGTGCATTTTAGCTCTCAACGTCGCTTAAGTTTATGTTTCTGTGTGCCCTTCCCTTTGTTCCATGTGTTAACCAGGCTTCATAGAAGAGACTACGAGAAGCAGGCTTGGCGCAGTGTGTTTCAATATGCTCCGTTAGGCACTAAAGAGGACCTCACACAGTTAAGGTTGATCAGAGGTGGTTTTATTTGACATGATGAACACAGTCATGAAGATTGAAAATTAATACGCTTTGTCTATAGATCGTTGATATTGTAACATCCTTCCCTTATTTATGAGGTCGTGAAAACTCATGGCGAGAAAGAGCAATCAAAAGTGTCCATATCAATCAATGAATCAATTTGAGTGTCAGTACAGTATCTAGCGAAGGACAGAACCCTCAGATTGGGGACACTTAATTAAACTAAACTAATTCTAAAATGTACAAACATCCTATCCATAGTCATCAAGTTAAAAACTGCGTTTAAAACTAATAACCAGTAGTTAAGATAAACTATGTAAAAATCTCAATTATCATTTCAAAAACTCATTAATAAATCATAAGCCTATCAGGTCAGCGTAAAAATGTCACGTGCATGAGCTTTATTAAACCGATAAGAAATTCTTCATTAGAATTCTTTATACAAAGCATAGCTTGTTTTTCTTGTATGCTAGTGTTCTCCTCTCACAATTTGCACCTTTGTTCAGACTCCAGAGGGACATGCCTTTTGTCAAATGTTTTTGAAGAAGTTCAATAAACTACCAGGTCGTATTTTATTGGGCCTAAAATCACTAGGGTGATAAAACCATCCTGCTCGTTTATCAAACAGTACTTAAATGATAAGCTCATAGGTCAAATCTCTGAGGTTATGTGGTCAGCAATCATAATGAATTATGAAGGCCTCGCCAGTTTTTAACATAATCATGGATCAAAGAATACTATCCATCAGACTCTCCTGGATAAATGCCATGCGTTGGGTAACGTATGTAAAATGAGTGATCACCGTTTGTTAACTTGTAAAGGATCTGGCTCAGTTAATGTAATATGGACATGACTGCAATCTATTTGAGGTGGCTGAACACAGTTTTTCCTCGGTTAGTGGCATTCACTGAAGGTTGGCACGGATTTTTTGAAAACAAAACAAATATGGCGAGTATGACAAAACCTTTTTTTCTCCCTCTCGCGATGGTCTTGGAAATGCCGTGTAATCGTTTTAAAAGTGAAAATTGGGAGCTTTAGCAAAGACGACGGGAACGGCAACGAGAACGTCATCACAAAACCTAAATTCTCATTATTGTAATCACGACTATTCCAAGTTTTTTAATGAGAGAAAGGTATGGAAGTCCCTCAGGAATGAAAACGTTTTGAGCGGCGCTTTATTTAGGGGAAATGCTGACGACGGCAAAAAAATGGACAAAAATGAAAAACGCACGTGCAGAGCGTGCAAAGCTATTGTTTTTGCCTACTAAATATGCAAATTTGTGACGTTCTTGTTGCCGTCGCCGTTTTCGTTGCTAAAGCTCATCAGCGCCTTAGCTCAACAAATTGAGACCAAGAGCATTCTCGTCGCCAGAAGCCGCGATTCTTTCGGTAAGCACGAAAATGAGACCAAGAGCTATTGGCTACTTTATAAAATATCTTGCAAACTCGTAATTTAGATTTTGCAGAAAATGAGCACCTATAAAAAACCAGAAATTTAACAGACAGAAATTACGAAAACTGAAAACGTCTATGCGAATGATGAAAAATCTGTATGAAATTCTATGATAACCGCTGGTAAACGTACTTTATTTCAATAATTCTAAGTAAGCAAATGCTGCAGTGAATTTTGCGTCCATGAGGAACAAACAAGCATCCTTTAGGTCTTGTTTATTCTAGATGCGTTACCATGGCAAAAGCCTGCAGAGCACATCGACTGTCAAAAATATAAACCCTCGTGGTAGCAAATATCAGTCACTAAGTTTGAGCCTCCAGGCAAAAATGGCAGAAATGTGGCAGAAATGGAAGTAGACCCGCTCAAAAACTGTGTTTAGTCACCTTCGTCAACAAATGTCAACACAAAAATCGCCATTCTCAAATAAGTAGGCAAGTTCACATAGTTAAGTCTCAGAAAAAACTTAGAGTCTTAGACAAAACGTTTGAGTGCCCTATGATCACTTTCCAGTGTGGCAAACTGTTTGAAGGAAGAAACGGCCAACGAAATAAAATTGAAGATATCACACGCGTGCTGGCTTTAGGTTTCCACTGATAGCTTCGACTCACCGAAACGAAACTCTTTAAATATGTATATATATTTATACGTAAATATGTTCAATTCCCACCCTGGTCAGAGTTATTCTCTGTCTATGTGTGGGCTCATTTCCATTACTGGGGCTAACGCCTAGAAGAATAATAGAAAAATAGCACTTCACATTACCCTCTGATAGTTAATTCCTCTGATAGCTAATTCTTTATGTAAGACTGACTTTACAATGAAATAAAACTCACCTCTGTTTAATTCAGAGTGTTCGAAGTAAAGAGATTCGTAGAATACTTTTGAGTTTTCGCGTGTGGAACAGCGCAAAAACTGGATTAACAGTGGCTGTTCAAGAAAGTGCAGGACGAGTAAGGTATTCCTCGAAATCTCGATTTTTCACGGCTACAACCTGAATGGATGACGTCATGTCCCAGATTAGGATGCGGGCTCCTTCGTCGTCGCCAGCAATTATTGCCAACACAACCTCATCTTGTGAGTTCATTGCTAACTTCACCTTTGTGGAATCCTGCTTCTCCTTTTAATGGTACACAGTACTCCACCTTCAGGCCTTATTGTCACTTTCTCCTCATGTTTAATCTCATTTTGTCCAGGTAATAGCGTCAACTCAAACTCCTGTAGCAACCTTGCCATTAGCACTCGAGCCTCAAACTGGGCCAATGTTTGACCAATACAGGTCCTTGGACCAAGAGAAAATGGAAAGTAAGGTACAGATTGACCATAGCCTGGACTCTTGGCTTCTGTGGAAAACCTCTCTGGATCAAACGTCTTTGGCTCGGGCCATGATTCTGGAAGTCGGTGTAATATGAACCAACTAAATGAAACTGGAGTTCCAGCAGGGATGAAACATCCACCTATGTTCTCGTCTTTTACTGTTCTTCGACCCGTTACGTCAACCGATGGATGAAGTCTAAGTCCTTCCTTTAGGGTCTGACCCAGGTACTGAAGATTGCCAAGGTCTTTGTATTCCACAAATTGACGGGAACCAAGCACAGTTTCAATTTCCTGTAAAATTCTAGGTTAAATAAAAAACCAAATGAATATAAGTAAGGAAGTTTTGTCACAGAACACACTTCCATAATACATTGTAAAGAAGTGGCCACTTGGTTGTTTTTTTTTATATTTATCCTTTTAAACTTAACTGACAGAACTGAACTCAATAATTATCTGAATCTTATCAGAGATTCTTGTCACACTGTGCGGGCATAGCTCATCACCAACTTTGTTTTGTGCTGGTGACTCTATTGTACTGTTGGTTAACAGATATTATTAAATCTCTCTTATTTTAACCTCCTAGAGCCCACTGCTGGAAAACCTTCTGAAAGTTCTTTTTTGGAAACTGTGTACAATTCAAAAGATGTATTACCTGAAAGCAATTACCAGGATACTTGAATTTGCAACAATTTTTAATTTGTGACTTGCATTCATTTTATAATTTTAAAAAAAACAATAAGATAAAGCACCAAGGTTGAATGACATCCCTTTTGTACAATATTTGTGTACCTTTCTTCAACTTTAGAATGCCTGAGTGTTTCATAAAGTGTGAAAGACAGCTGGTTTGAAGTTGTCTCGTAACCTGTTGAGAACAAAGACACGACCCAGTTACAACACAGTGCTTGACGTTGTGACTGCTGAGGTCGCCAATGCGACTGGATTTTATTCACTGGCGACTAACTTTTCACGCTTAGTCGCCAGTCTGGCCACTAAGATATTCTTATGACATTATTATTATTAAATTTTTTTATTCATTGAATGAGTGCAATGAATGTCCAATGGCGGACTATAGTTCATGCTTCAAAGAAGAAGTTCTCTCCAAAATGACAATCCTTTTTTTATCGATTGATAGAAAGTTCATGAGGAAGACAACGTCTACCCAAAATATTTCAATCTTAAAATAGCTTTCTAACCTTGTGAAATCCTTGTTAAAAATACACACATGCAGGCCTCCATTTGGATTATACGTGACGTCAATGAGTTCAGCTGACCCCACTTTTCTCTCGGAAATGCGAACAACATGAACGGTGTTTCGTCCGTCTAACCTATTTGAACAATTTATGTTGCTGAAAAAAAATCTCAACAGGTTTGTGTGTTGAGCTCAATGACGTCACGTATATTCCAAGATGGCGGCCTGCATGTGTGTATTTTTAACAAGGATTTCACAAGGTTAGAAAGCTATTTCAAGATTGCGATTTTGGTTGAAAGCTGTTCTCCTCATGAACTTTCTATTAATCGATAAAAAAAGGATTGCCATTTTGAAGTGAATTTCTCCTTTAACGCATGTAGCCTTCGAAAAACAGTGTTTTACGTTTCCTTAAAACGCAAACTTAGATCTACATCTTAAATTAACTTCATTCCAGAAGTGACATCCAATATATTTTTAAACACTCTCAATTGTATTTCGAAAGTGCACATAGTCGATTTTAAATACAGAAAAAGCGTTAAAAACTTTAAAATATGTATACAAGCTATAAAATGCAATGTCCGCGTACTTGCTCTGATTTTCGGTTCAGCCTTGCTTGCATTTTACCTTTATACAGCCGTTTTTGAGAACCTTAAGTTGCAACTTAGGACAATATTATTTTTTCGGTTTATAGTAGTCTCTCTTTTGTTGAAATGTATAAGGCCCCCTAGATTTTTTCCTGAGAGTCGAGCACTGCGATTAAACAACTTACTGGCATAAGTTCTTTTTATGCTGCACTAGTAGTTGCAAACTTGATTGAATGTCCTGCAATCTCCAGTGCACCAACACGTTCAAACAACAGGGATCTAATTAAGCGAGGATGACGACAATGGCTATCAGAATCTAGCCTCAGTAAAAATATGATTTCCCATTACTGTATTAATTTTGTGATTACTCCAATTCGCTTGCTAAGGAAAGTGTGTGTCAACAATCCAAGAATAAAATAGGCGAGAATGGTGAGGATATTTAGAGAGAAAATTGGAAATTACATCCCCTACATAACCTCAAATTTGGTCAAATCACGTTATCGTCAGAGCACGCACAGCATAGAACTGCACGAAAGTGTAAAGTGCACATACAGAGTGTGCAGACCTTTTGTTTGTGCTTCTTAGACCTGCTGTTTCATTACGTTCTCACAGCCAGTGTTGTCGTGCTACATGTGGCTTAAGCTCTTGAGTGCGACAGGTGCAAAACGCAGGTCACAGGTCACAGGTCATTGTTTTACTTGTAAAGAAAGTATCCTAAACATTCATAAAAGCTAACCTTAGGCCTAAAAACTCTTCTTTAGGCCTAATTAGGCCTAAAATTAGCTTTTAGGAATGTTTAGGATACTTTTCTTTAGGCCTGATTAGGACTAATTAGGCCTAAAAAGGCCTAATGAGACCTAACTAGGTCTAAGGTTTCCCTTTATGAATGTTTAGGATACTTTCTGTATAGGTTAAATAATTACCTGTGACCTGAGCTCTGTGACCTGTGACCTGTGACCTGCATTTTGTACCTGCCGTCTCAAGTGTTAGGAATCAATCCTTTATAGCATGAGAGGCAATCAACATGTTTCAACATTCCCAACTTAATATCAAAGGGTGTAATATCAGACATGGTTTGATGCCATTCTGGTTTGAAGAATAGCTTCCAGACTCTTGAATCCTGGCAACCTGGTTAATATGATACAATTTCAGGTGCACACACATGCATCCTTCATGTGTTCTGTTTAAGCTCACATAAGAAATAAATTATGTGATTAGATCAGAGGAAGTCAATTGCCAAAAAATCTACCCTTTCTACAAAATCCTCACTTCCTTTTCTTCCAGGGCAAGGGGAGGACAAAGTTTTTGAGTGCATGTTGGTTAGGGTTTGTAACTTAACTCATATACTCCTAAACCGCCTTGCCCCCTCCCCCCTTCCCCCACAATCCCCAATGATGAGTAACATAACAATATTTTCTGGCATTAGACTCGCAGGTACAAGTCACAGGTCATTGTTTTACCAATTTTCATTCAAAAGCAGCCCTAAAAGTTTACAAATGCTAACACTAAGCCTAAAAGCTTTTGCTTAGGCCTGAACTTAAGGTTAGAATTAATGAATGTTTGCGATTCTTTCTGCATGACCTGTGACTTGTGACCTGTATTTTGTACCTGCCTGTGTTGGACAGTCAATGGGTTGAAAGGTATTGACACAATGAGAGAGGGAATTCAGTCTGGCTAAGCCTGTCATAACATCAGTGAACTCATAAAGGAAAAGGGTTAAGGCCTCTGAAGAAATGTAAAGCAAGCTATTACGCTTACCTGCCACAAAGAAGGTAACAAACTCATCAACAAGGTCTTCTATAGTTAAGGTAGCTTCTGTTTTTGCAAGACTCAAGATGTGTGCAAGAATAT
>NC_090889.1:43940289-43947789 GCF_036669925.1 Montipora capricornis
AAAGATAACCAATTACCACGGTTATCTGAGATCATTATCTGACAAATTGAAGACCAAACCTAAGGAATTTTGATCATTTTATTCGCTCAATTCTAAGTCACGAAGGATTCCTCAAGGATCCCACGAAGAAGGCTGAATTGTTTAATCGATTTTTTAGGACAGTGTAATCTGAATCTGCGTTGCAGCCATCGTCTTGCGGATCGCCGTCAATTATTGATGTTGTCAAGCCACAGCTTCTATTGAAATTGGAATCATCTGAGGAGGCAGTTGGAAAGATCCTATCTAATCTCAACATTCACAAGGCCACAGGGGTGGATGGTATTCCCGCCGAAAGAATTCTCCAGGGCTGTGCTAGAGAGTTTGCTAAACCGCTTAACCTCTTGTTTAATTGTTCAATTCGACATGGTGAACTTCCATATCTCTTGAAAAGGGCTAACATCTCCCTTGTACACAAGAGTGTTGACCAAGAGCACGTAATCACTTACCGGTCAATTTCTCTGCTATCCTTTCCTGCAAAATGTTTGGAGAGGATTGTTCATTCTGCGATTTATGATCATGTGGCACCATTCCTCGCTGACCGGCTGGCAGCGCAGGTTCATTGAAAGAAGATCTTGCGTAACCCAACTTGTCCTAACATACCATCATTGGGCCAAGTGTCTGGACCAGGGTCGACAGACCAATGTTGTGTTTCTTGACTTTGCTAAAGCGTTTGATCGAGTGCCTCGTGACATTTTACTACAGAAATGTCTTAATTTTGGCATTGGCAGTTCCCTCTTAAATTGGTGTGTCATCATCGATAGCCAGCACTCTTCCTGGTCTAGTGTTACATCAGGAGTTCCCCAGGGATCTATCTTAGGACCTATCTTTTTTTTGTTATATTTATCAGTGATCTTCCTACCGTCGTCTGTTCTGGTAATACCATTGCCTTTTAAGCTGACAAGTGTAAAACTTCGAGGGCAATTGACAATTCTCATGATCATGCATTGTTTCAAGAAGACCTTAACAATCTTTGGACTTGGAGGAAATTAAATAGAATGGATTTTAGTATTAAGAAATGCAAAATAATGAGGATATCTAGAAAAGTGCAACCAGTAGAGACTGGTCTTTGTATGAATGAATCACCTAATGAGGTGATCTCTCAATTTAAGGACTTGGGTCTGCTCGTCGACCGTCACCTATCCTGGAATTTCCACGTGAATAGTATTGTCTCCAAAGCTAACAGGATACTGGGCCTAATATCTCGTACCTGTAGGGGCTTTGCTGATGTCACAACTCTCAAGACACAATGTTGCTCTTTTGTTCGATCTCACTTAGGGTATGGCTCTGTTGCATGGTCCCCGTACACTCAACAGAATATTGAAATGATAGAACATGTCCAGAGAAAAGCTACAAGGCTCATCCTTAAATCAGACATTAGGGACCTTTAGATTCTAGGAAGAGGACGAGAACGAATACTAGTTTTGACTGCCCGTTTTTAGCGAAAATACTGAGTAACCCGTACGATTACTCAGGGGCACCCAACGACCAATTTGTTTTAAAATGTATTATTATACCCCAGTTAATGAAAATAAATGTTATTAAGGCATTTACAGGTGTTTTTCAGTGTTGCTGGGAAAACATTATCTGTTCCTTTTTCCCAGCAAGACACACAAAAAATTTCCCAGCCAGCTAGATAAAATTGGTTGGTTTCCCAGCCAGCTGATCAAATTTATTTCCCAGCCAGGAATTCCGCGCGCTTTCAAATCCCTCGATCCAAAACGACCGAACAAAAGCGACAAAACCGGGACAAAACAGGTTTTTCCGCAAGCGCAATCACTCTGACCAGCCGTCGTATGTTTGTGACTACTCTGTGGGAGAGGGTAGGGGTTCCTTTTTTTTTTCCTTTTTTTTTTTTTTAGTCGTCCTCAGTCTTCAGAGTTTCTACAGCCAGCTCGAGTTGAAATGCTAGAAAAAGTCAGTAATTCCCAGGCAAAACCTCTATCAATAACGAAATTTCCCAGCCAGATAATCGAAACACCTGTATTTTTGCCAGCCAGCAAGATTCCTCTGGGGAGCAGATAATGTGAGGAACAGATTCGTTGGGTGCCCCTGATTACTCTTACTCCTTGTTAGCAGTATAAATAAAGTCTCAAATTAAGGGCCGAGAAAGGCCCATCAGGCCGCCGCTTATCTCCGGTTTCCGTAGCATGAAGCGACTAGGAGTATTTCTACTCCCCCCTGGATGGGATGCTAGTCCATCGCAGGGTTACCCCCATCATTTTCGCCGGTAGCCATTTACATACCTAGGTGAAGAGAGGCACCGTGGGAGTAACGTGTCTTGCCCAAGAACACAACACAGTGTCCCCCGCCAGGACCCCAACCACTCGATCCCTCCAAGATAAGTCAAAGAGCCGGTAAAATAGAAGAGCCCTCAGCTATTCTTATTACTGGTAGCTGAGCCTTTTCCTGATCGAAAAATGCCAAAACTGCTACCGTCTTGGTGACTTGTTTTGACACGACGACATTTTTGCAAAACCTCGTACTAAATGACGACGGTATCACGTTTTTCCCGCCAAAATGACGCTGGTTTGCGCGCGTTCACTGTTGTTCTATAAGAAAATCTCGTACTCGTAGTCGTTCGCCTCCCAGAATCTAAAGTTCACTATTGATTATGCCTCCCACATAAAAAAAACTCAACCTTCAATCACTTGAGCAAAGGCATTTTATGGCAGATGTCACATTTCTATACAGGGCCCTATGACAGTATGAGGCTGAACCAAGAAGAACTTTGCTAGGACGAATTATTTTAAATTTTCCTGTTTTAATAGTTGATGGGAGTCGTGGTGGCCTCATGGTTAGTGGGCCGGGGACATTGTGTTGTCTTCTTGGGCAAGACACGTTACTCTCACGGTGCCTCTCTCCACCCAGGTGTATAAATGGGTACCGGCGATTCTAAGGATGGGGGTAACCCTGCGATGGACTGGCATCCCATCCTAGTCGCTTCATGCTACAGATACCGGAGATAAGCGCCAGCCTGATGGACCTTCTAGGCTGGTAGAAGACTTTACCAATAGGATAGTTGAAAACTGGAATAGCTTAACAAGCAGTATTCATAATAGAGGGTCTAATTTGAAGACCTTTAGAATTAATTTGATGAAACATTTAACTCAGTCTTAATTTCATGTAATTACAACAATATTTTTAGGTTATATCATTATTCAATAACCAATTATTATTTAGAAGTGTATATAGTCCGGCCTGCTAGGTCGAAAATCGTGACAAATTGCGTAAAAGCACCAAATTAGGTGCAGATGTTCCTTTTAAAAATTCTTTGACTTGGGCCATTTTAGTTTCAATAGGAATAAAACGCAAACAGCAGTTACAAACATTTGCTTGAACTGCATAACTTTTATAAACTTAACGTTTCGTATGTTACAACATACATCATCAGAAGTGATTATTATTCAGTTACAGATAAATTTAAATTCAAAAATACAACTGCACGGACTGGGAACTAACGAAATTGATTGACATAAAACGACAAGAATATGCTAATAATAGAGATAAAGTTTCTCACTGCTAACGTTTTCATTTAAGGCTGGCTTTAGATCACGGATCAACAGAGACTCTTTAATTTTGCAATGCATGTCTGATCGACCAGTTGCTAATATTTCAAAATGATCCCACTTAATTCTATGGTTGGTTAAGAAAAAAAGATCAGCAATTGCAGATTCGTGACAATTTGTAGTTAGGGCTTTAAAATGTTCTGTTTTGCTATCAGGTAATCGGCGTTTCATTTTCCCTATGTAGAAATCATTGCAATCCCAGCAGTTTGCGATGTTCCTTTTGACGTAAGAAACGAATTTAGAAGGGGTGCCACGTGATTTGGCTTTGCGGGGGGGCATGAGGCTCATAGAAATTACGCAATACTCAATTGCTGGCATGAAAGCAAGGCTGTGGCATTTAATATGTTTATTACGTACCAGGTTTGACGAATACCGTTGTAAAAGGACTACTACATTACTCAGACTCAGTTTTGTGTTTTTGTCCATAAAAGGTCATTTGCCTTGATCACGTAAAATTCCCATAATGCTTTGAGCGCACTT
The DNA here is from genome assembly GCF_036669925.1 of Montipora capricornis. Lineage (NCBI taxonomy): Eukaryota > Metazoa > Cnidaria > Anthozoa > Scleractinia > Acroporidae > Montipora > Montipora capricornis. The sequence goes on from NC_090889.1 coordinate 43,944,375, forward strand.
ATATCAATGAGTGTTTTTGTTGCGTTTTACACATTTAATTTTTAACATCTTCGGCTAGATATCGTAAATGGTTGTTATTTGTTAATCTATTTCTAAGGATTTGTGTTCTGCCAGCCTCCAGAGCAACTACAGAGCTCAGTACATGGTAGATTGGCTTTGAAACATTTGCAACGACCACTTTTGCAACCTTTCTTGAATCCGCACTTCAGCAATTCACTGCACACCTTAGAGGCTTGTGGAAGTACGGTCCAGCGGGGTCTCCATCTATCGTTCTCATCCATCTCATTTTCCATCCAAAATCAGACGGGGATGGGTAAAATTGTTGCTCATCAAGGGATGTCCAGATGCTTGCTTGGTAAAGAGCTCTGTTAGAATGATTCAACAGGGCATCCTAATAAACGATAGAAATTATATATAAATTCTTTACACAAGTATAATTTTAAACAAACGGGCAGCGCTTATTTCCATGTACTTCATAAATTAGGCTCTCTAATAGCCCAAGTAGAATAACTATAGGTTCAAGTCCAGCATAGCTTTATGATAGGCTTTGATTAGCTAAAATATATTTATTAAGTGGATTCAATACAAGAAAAGGTTGGGATAGTTGAAATGTTTCTCGTCTTTTCGCTAAACTGTTTTTTTTTCTCGTTGTCCTCATAGGTGTTTACCTATCACAAATTTAGCCTATCAAAAAACAAAAACAACTAAAAATTTGTGTATGATAGGTTCTTACCTCTGTTGGGGGAATGTTTTCTAGCGCCCAATTTTTTTAGTAAAGAGTTCTCGTTGAGCAGTGTTCATATCGATAGCAAGGTTGGTCCTGTCATAAAGTATCACCACAAAGCGCTGAAGGACATCAAATACAGGAGTGTTGATCTCAAGTGGAAGGAAAGGGCTATCGTTCACAAAACGGAAAGCCTCTGTGGCTTCAGGGTACGCTTTCCAGGCCTCCCACGCAGATTTCTTTCCTTTCCCCAGGAATGCTGACGTAGTGTCGCAACCGGTAAACGCGTGAAAAAACGGAAGCGCCCTGCTTTTCTGCTTGCCCAAATACTCACAAATGGTGTTAACAGAAAGCAGCTGAAAATTCTTTCCCATCCCAAAGGCGACGCAAAAGCTCAATCCAGACCAAGTTGAAGGCAACATGTGGAACTGCGCAATTAGAATAACAAGAACATCTTTGTCAACAGTGCGAACAAAGACACTTCTTCCCTCCTTATCCAAAGCATCTCTAACGTGTAAAAGAATCCTCCTGTCTGCTTCTTCATAGTTGCAGCTACGCATTTGGTTCCTGGGGCAACTTGAGATGACGTTTTCACCTAAAATGAAAGACGATAGTAACTGTTCATCAAGACTTGATGGACATAAAAAAGAAGTTTGAACGGTGTCTATATAATCCTTCCCAAAACGTGGTTCGCATCTTGCCTGAAGTTATGTAGACAACTCTGCCAGCTGGAAAGGAAAGTGTTTCAACTTGCTTGGTTAAGAAGTCGAACAGTTCCTTCTTGTTAGAGGAATCTTCGAGAAATGCCTGCCAGTTCTGAGGTAACTAGACATGCCCAGCTACCTTTTGTCTCACGCCTTTTCCTCTCTTCTCACAGGCAGATTCTTTCAGACTTGCCACTCGGTATTCATCCCACACAACATCAACTCGTTTGGAACTCTTCAAGTGGTTTTCCAGGAAAGGTAAGAACTTGGAAGCTGCATATTCAGAAAACGTAGCGACAGGTGAAACTGGAAGCGCATGCACAATAGCTGCTTCATAAAAAAACTTTGACATCGTGAGATGCTGGTGGTGGAGGTGGCGGTGTTTCTTTGTTGACGCATGACATCAAATCAGACTTTTTCACGAATCGGAGATTGCCAAACTCTGACAAAGAAGGTGGATACAGCTGATTTTAATGCTTGAAGAACTCTTCAAGATCTCCGTCGCGCTGTTGACTGGCAATATACAAACGACTGAAGAGGTAACGGTCACTTCTTACCGCTGTCAACTTTAAGGATGCTTTGGAGATTTGCTTCAGCTGCTGGCGCTTGGACAGTGGCAAGGTATTCTTTGAAATCGCATCGTGAATCGATACAGTCCTTTCATCGATGACGTCTTTTACGAATTTCTTGTACTGGCGTAATCCAAGTTCCTGGACTCTATGCACAGTATCCACGACTGAGGCATCTGCGCAATTAATATTGCGTGTGTCAAGGGCAAGTAATTCAGGGCAGTCATCCTTAAAAGGGTTTCCCATTTCTGAGATTGTACTTACAAGTTGCTTGACATGACTTTGAAAGGTTTTCCGTGTAGAAAGTCCTTGTTCGTGGTGTTTGTTCTTTTCATCAACATTTGTTTCACCTTTCAACTGACTTTCGAACTCTTGCAACACTCGAGCAGTTTCTGGTCCGGCCACCATCCATCTTCTAAATGCGACAGGACTTTCCGTTAGTCCTACAGCTCCACCTGATCCCTTCACCCTTGCGTTATTTTGCTCGTGTGCCTGGTCGATTTGGATGCTTGAAAAAGTGTTCGATGACTTCGAAATGACCCAGCATTCTCTGAGACTTTGTTGAACGGGGCCTGGTAAGCACTTCATATCTCTTATGTGAATACGTAGGTAGCCACCTTGCGTAATTATTGTGATCAAGAGCAAAGGAGCAAGAGATTCCAAGGCTTCTACGTACAGAGAGAAGTTGTTTTCACGATGTGCTTTCAGCAATGCCAGTACTTTGAGTTCCATTTGCATGATCATGTCCCAAAACCTGTACGTTGGGCTGGTCTTAATCATTCCATCGTGCCACTTCTGAAACTCCTCTTCGTCCTGTTGACCGTTTAGTTCCTGAAAGGCAACATGCTGCAATTTATACAAAGTTGCTGGGATTACCTGGTGGGCGCGTCTGGTTTTCGTCAAATGCGCTACTTTAAGCAAGGAATATGAGGTCCCACTGGATGCTATCCCTGCCTCAGTTAGTGCTGTAGTCCAGCCAGATAAAGCTAGAAGGTCACCACACATGGTCCACAGCATCATCTCAATGTGTTGGGCCCCCAGCATGACAACATGAACATTTTCTCCGTGTGTAGCAGGCCAGTTTCACTGAACAACTCTTGGGATGACAAAAAGAGGCTGGTCACAGATGGTGACAGGAATTTGGCCCGGGTTAAGAAATTCTGTTGCCTTCTTAATCACAGACATCCCATGTTTCATCATGGCTACTGTGGCAGCCTTCTCGTAAAACAATGGCAACAAGCTGCCCAAGCATGGCAAAGGCTTGGGCAGTTCAGTTACAGATGCGTGATAAGCAGCCCATGAAAGATGAATACCTTTGGTAAGCTCCTCATTAAGATGTTGTTCACAGTGCTTCAACCAGTTAACTTGTTTTTCAATGGCAATAGACAGCTGATCCGTGCTTACGGTCTCCACACCAG
>NC_090889.1:43952789-43955289 GCF_036669925.1 Montipora capricornis
CTTGCGTCTACTTGCGACTCCATTTGGCCAGGCCTTGTGTGCACTTGCGGTGACTTGCGCTCACTTTGGTTGAGATCAAATTTTCCCGCAAGTCAACGCAAGTTTTTTACCGTTTGGCCACCCAACCCAAGTCAACGCTAGTTGGTTGACCAATCAGACTAAAAAAAAATGTTTTTTTTTTTTTTGCGACTTGCGTGTACTTGCGAGGGAACTTGCGAGTCCTTTTGGCCACCAAACGCAAGTCTCTACACAAGTTCAACTTGAGGCTACTAGCGACTACTTGCGAGTCCATTTGACCAGGGCTTTAGACCTAATGCCCTCATTTTGAAAACAAATATTCTTTTGAAATTTGCTCATCATAGTGAGTCTACAAAGGCTTGTTAGCTTTAAAACATAAGATTTTGGTCGCCAAATGTCATGAAAGAGGTCCATGGTGTAATTACTAAAACAAGGAATGAGCTACAATGACCTACAATGATCTACAATGACCCACAATGAGCTAAAATGAGCTACTACAATGATCTACAGTGACCTACAATGATCTACAATGACCTAGCTAGAATGACCTACAATGATCTACAATGAGCTGCAATGACCTAAAATGACCTACAATGAGCTGTAATGACCTACAGTGACCTACAATGACCTACAATGATCTACAATGACCTACAACGACTTACAATGACCTACTACAATGACCTACAATGGTCTATATTGAGCTACAATGACCTACAATGAGCTACAATGGCCTACTTAAATGACTTACAATCAAAAAGAAAGACAGAACAGGATCAGGGTGAAGAGTTTGGTGAGCAGAAAACGCCCATTGCGCATTGTCACGCAGTGCTTTCAGACCATTGCATGATAGTCCATATGATGACAGCAATTACGCACGTGAACTTGAAGCCTGAAATAAACTGTGAAAAGACCCTTGGGTGGTTTTTCTTCGTTTTAAAGCTTAATTGAAAATGTAAAAATACCAAGGCTTTGCTTGGCAACGATAAAATCTTAAATAGAGCAGGAAAAAATGAAGAGAAGATTATAAATAAGTTATTCTTCCCACAATGTTTTGCATGTTTGGTTCAGAGTGCACAATGAAAATTTTCAACTTGCACAGCAACGAGGTTTTGATTGGTTCAAAGTGCAGAGTGGAATGTTTTTAACCTTTGTACTGCAAACATGCTGCAGTGCCCTCAGAGCTGCAAATTGTCTTTTATTTTAGCTCATTACAGATCATTAGCTAATTTTGTCTTATAATGTACCTCATTGTAGGTCATTGTAGACCACTGTAGGCCATTGTAGCTCACTGTAGGTCGTTGTAGCTCATTGTAGGCCATTCCTTGTTTTAGTAACTACTGGTCCATGGTGACCCTACTTTAAGGTCATGTTTGCTTCTATTTTGGACAACAAGAATTTTATTCCCAGGGTCTCTCATCTCCCCACCTTACTGAAAGACTTGGAACAAGATTGTTGTCAACACTTTCTTGGGGGTGGGGGTGGGGTGGATGCCTAGTGTTTCTTATGTTGTTAGTCTGGCAGTTCTGTTTTGACTTGAATCCTCAACAAGTGATGAATCGTAATGTATAATACCCTTTTGTAGGCCTATTAGATTACAGACTGATTAAAAAAAACCGTGATAGAGTGGCTTTCAATTGAGTGTCAAAAGTAATTAGCGAATTACTTTGGTTTTGCATTAGGTACTTCACTCAGTGATTGGTTCAAAGTTCTTATGCCATTTTTTCAACCAATCAGAACTGAAACCAAAACCAATAGTGACTTGCGCCTTCACATTTTCCTGTGCTTTGTGTTGGCTACGTGTAATTACTTCGAGTTTTAATTGGTTTACTGGATTGTCTCCGTATTTTTTGATTGGCCAAAGTAATTACTTTGATTTTGGTTTTAGGATACTCAATTGAAACTCGCTCTAATGTGATTTTAAATTAGATGATATATGTAGGTAGTGGGATCACAGTAGTTTTGTTCTGACTATCTGTATGTGAGCTGAGGAGTTGATCTTGTAATAACCCAGAAACAACTCCCATGGGTAATGACAGGGAGACTCAAGAACTCCAGATTGTAAGTGTGGTGTCCTGGCCAGTCAGCCACTGACTGCTGTGGGGAAAACTTCATGAAATGAACTTAGTTACAGCAAGAAGTAATATCAAAACCACCTCATGCTCTGTTTATCAGTCCAAGTCAATTATTCAATCAGTTATACTTTCCGTTCCTTGGAATGGAAAATTTTGCATATTTATGGTTTCTGTTGCAATTTTTTTTTTGCTAAAATGAGGTTGCATTTGGTGTTGATGATGATTTCATAAAAGACGCAAACAGTTCATTCCCATCAGCAATTACCAAGGGTCTTGAAGGAGTTCAAGCTGGCTTCCGCAGCCCATTTTGGCGCATTGATGTGTCACAATTCTCATTTCAAAAAAGTGTGTCTCAAGCCATCAGACTTGTTCGTGGTTATGCACAGAAAGTTATCCAAGAGCGGCAAGAG
>NC_090889.1:43960289-43962789 GCF_036669925.1 Montipora capricornis
TAAATAAGCAGTCAGATTCCATTCGTGCTAAAGTTTTTGTTTGACCTTCGCCTTTTGTATTCTAGCAAAAATTGTAAATATCTTAGTGTCAACTATCGTTTAATTTCCATTTATGCATGTCTTTGTTTTGACCTAATGCCCGTTACATTTAAATTGCGAACTTTCCAGTACATTTTAACCTTGATAATGGGGTCATGTCTGACTCCGAAACGTCGGATAGTGTTGTTACTTTTTATTCTTAATATTTATATTTCACTGGAATTTATTGTTCATTTCACACTGAAGATGGCAGAGGCAACTGCCAAAACATGTCTTTAAATCTCAGGAGTGTTGTATTATGGAAGTGTGTTCTGTGACAAAACTTCCTTACTTATATTCATTTGGTTTTTTATTTAACCTAGAATTTTACAGGAAATTGAAACTGTGCTTGGTTCCCGTCAATTTGTGGAATACAAAGACCTTGGCAATCTTCAGTACCTGGGTCAGACCCTAAAGGAAGGACTTAGACTTCATCCATCGGTTGACGCAACGGCTCGAAGAACAGTTAAAGACGAGAACTTAGGTGGATATTTCATCCCTTCTGGAACTCCAGTTACATTTAGTTGGTTCATATTACACCGACTTCCAGAATCATGGCCAGAGCCAAAGAAGTTTGATCCAGAGAGATTTTCCCCAGGAACTAAGAGTCCTAGCCATGGTCAATTTCTTCCTTACTTTCCATTTTCTCTTGGTCCAAGGACCTGTATTGGTCAAACATTGGCCCAGTTTGAGGCTCGAGTGCTAATGGTAAGGTTGCTACAGGAGTTTGAGTTGACGCTATTACCTGGACAAAATGAGATTAAACATGAGGAGAAAGTGACAATAAGGCCTGAAGGTGGAGTACTGTGTACCATTAAAAGGAGAAGCAGGATTCTACAACAGAGAATTTAGTAATGAACTCACACGTTTCAAAGCATTTCACAAAAGGCATGTCCCTCTAGAGTCTTGAAGAAAGGTTCAAATTGTGAGAGGAGAACATTAGCATACAAGAAAAACAAGCTAAGCCTTTTTGGTATGCTTTATGTAAAGATTTGTAATGAGGTGTGTTTTATCAGTTTTTAAGCTCCTGCACGTGACCTTTTTGGCTCTTTTGCTCATAATTTATTACTGAGTTTTTTGAAATATAATTGAGAACTTTTGCTTGCATATTTTATCTTAACTACTTGTTAATGGTTTCAAATGCAGTTTTTGACTGGATGACTCAGTAGGATGTTTGTTAATTTTAGAATTAGAGCCAAACCTCTTGCTAGTTCAATGACTGTCATGGATAAAAATTAATAAGAAGATATTTTTAACCCATTCACCCCTAAACCGGCCGAAATCGGCCATACCGGTACTTAGTATTTTACTCTGTCTAATGCCAGACGATTTTACTCGTCAATGGGAAACCCCACGGGAGTGAAAGGGTTAACAACAGCTAGATTCAATCAAAAACTATGTCCCCATTAACCCTTTCACTCCCAAGAGTGATACTTATAGATTTTACTCTGTCTAATGCCAGACGATTTTACTCGTCAATGGGGAACCCCCAGGAGTCAATGGGTTATAGAAAACAGCACATATGGCTTGATAAAAGTGAGGTAGGTAAAGTCTGCTTACGAGCCAAGAGGCTCATTAGGCCAGAGCTTATCTCGGTTTCTGTTGCATGAAGTGACTAGGAGTATTTCTACTTCCCCCTGGATGGGATGCCAGTCCATCACAGGGCAACCCCCGGCATTAAATTCGGCTGTACCCATTTATGCACCTGGGTGGAGAAAGGCACCGTGAGAGTAAAGTGTCTTGCCAAAGAACACAACACAATGTCCCCAGTCAGGGCCCAAACCTGGACCACTCGCTCCAAAGTGGAGCGCACTAACCTTGAGGCCACCTCGCAAGTGAGGTTGGCGGCAATTTTTACCCCCTCCTCCCTGTGAAATAATTTTTTTGCCATCGTTTAATTGAATTTTGTTAAGTTTAAGGTTTTTCGCTGATAAAAAGAAAAGGAATTGGAAAGAATTGAAATGCTGGTGTCTTATGTCAAAAGCAGAAAGTTGAAGACATAATTTAATTCTCTTAAAAGGGTCTATAGTGGAAGTTTCTGCCACAAGACCTCAGTTAGTGCAATAGAAGTTATTTTTTACAAAAGTGGAGAAGCACCAAAATGAAAATTTGGGGTGAGACACAAGCAGGACTAAAGTCATAAAAGCCCTGAAATTTCGTAAAGGGCAGTGGCTCGTAACTACACAAAGGGTTGCTAAGGAAGCTTTTTGATCAAAAGCCCTACAAAAAGGTTGCATGGATGGTTCTTTGAAGAAGCTTTTTCAACGGAAATCTGACATCACTGCAATGAGAAGGTGCATGACACAACTAGTCCCAGTCCTCTGCCGTTGCGTTTCACTGAAAAACATGTAAAAACTCTCAAGAAACGAAAGGAAGAGGCAGCCTTTTCACCAGATGGGAACCATGCATCATTATTCATGAA
>NC_090889.1:43970289-44035289 GCF_036669925.1 Montipora capricornis
ATATTACAGTGATTAAATCATTAGCGTTAGTCTCGAACGACACAGTGTCAACACCCAGCAGAACTAAAAACAAAATCTGTCAAAGGGTGGATGAGCTCCTAGGAGCCAACGGCCATCCACACCCGGAGAGGAGATGTGCACCACCGGGGTCCTTTGCCCTTTGAAACACAATGATGCTGGATCAACAGAGTATTCTCATACCGGATCGGTCGGAGCCCGGGTTAAAAATGGCCGCGTTTGCCTTAGTCATAGAGATATTGCAGGATATTTGCAACAACATTCTAAAAACGGGAATTTGGCCTGAAGACTGGACAACGTCAATCCTAATTCCAATCACAACGGCGTCGTTTAAGTGTGCTGATCACAGAACAATAAACGCTTAATGACTGGTCCCGAGGGAAACAGTTAATTTTGTTTCCCGAGAATCTCAATGTTTCCCTCGGCTGCGCCTCGGGACCCTCGGGACCAGTCATTAAGTGATTTGTTATATAGCACAAAAAGAAAAAACGAGCAATGGCAACAGCAACGGCGGTCGTCGGTCAACATTCGCGGGTAACAGTGCACTGTTACCCTCTGACGTCATAGATTTTGCACTGTTGCCCGCTCAGAGACTTTTGGCGGGAAACAGTTGTATTGTTAGATGTCGGGTGACCTTGAAGTAACCAATGAGAGCGCGCGCTGCTGGGGGAAAAAACTCAGCTATATAGCAATTGCACTTATCAGTCATGCAAGCAAAGTGATGTTGAAGATCCTTCAAAAGAGAATTGCACCAACTGTGGAGTCTCTGTGGCATGATTGCCAGGCAGGTTTTAGCGCGGGAAGGGGCGCAGCGGAGCAAGTAACCAATCTCAGAATATTGTGCGAAAAGAACATCGAACATGACTCAAAAGTATTCTTGAATTTCGTCGATTACGGAAAAGTATTTGATAGGGTATGGCATGATGCTATATGGGTAGTGCTGATGAATTATGGGATAGATGAGGACATTATGAAAACACTTGAGCAACTTTTTACGAAGTCAACAAGCACAGTGAGGGTCGGAGCGAAATTTAGCGAGATGTAGCGTTGGGGTGAGACAACGGTGTGTTTTGTCACCAAGTCTTTTCAATGTCTCTTTGGAGGAGATTGTAAGCAGATCAGTCGAAGAGTCCACAGGTGGCGTTTGTGTTCAAGGTCTACTGGTGAATAACCTTCGATTTGCTGATGACATTACTGTAATCACAAACAACAACAGTGATCAACAGGACCTTGGCAATAGATTGAACACAGAGTCGACGAGATTCGGAATGGAGATAAGTGCAGAGAAGAGTAAAACCCTTGTAGTAGGTAAAACACCTGAAACATTAAGATCACCTGTTAAGTTGTCTGGGAAGCAGTTGGAGCAAGCCAAACAATTTAAGTATTTGGGCTGTAATATGCCTGATACAGGTAGATCGACAAATGAAGTAAAGATGCGAGCAGCAATGGCCATCGTCTTTAATGGAAGTGGATAAATTGTGGAAAAGTCAAAAAAATAGCTTCGGGGTGAAACTGAGATTATTACGATCGATTGTGATTCCTGTTTTACTTTACGGATGCGAATCCTGTACATACAGCGAAGAGATTTTAAAGAAGTTCAATGCATTTGAATGTATGTGCTATAGAAGATTGCTGGGCATCTCTTGGAGGGACAGACGCACAAACGAGTCAGTGAAAGAACATGTGGAAGGCTTAGCTGGAGTACAGAAACCCCTAATCCAAATTGTGCAGGAAAGGAAAATGAAATTCTTCGGCCATGTCACGAGACAACCCAGTGAACTTAGGTTAGCTAACACCATCATGCATGGACGAGTCCCTGGAGACAGAGGGGGTGGTAGGCCACGGAGAAGTTGGGTGAAGGACATCTGTGAGTGGACACGCAGGAAGCCATCGCAAGCTATTAGACTTGCTGAGATAGGAGAATCAAGAATAATCCATAATGAGAGTGCGCCCACGGATCATGAGATATCTTTGACGTAAAAGAAGAAGAATATAATAATAATAATAATAATAATAATAATAATAATAATAATAATGATGATGATGATGATGATGATCGGCCATTCTTGGAACTGCTCACCTGTTGCGGAAAGTGTTGTCTCTCTAAGCAACGGGGAGTTACTGAGACACAATAAACATTACCCAGTAGAACACCCTACAACTAAAGAGAATCGACTAATAATAATAATAATAATAATAACAACAACAACAACAACAACAACAACAATAATAATAATATTGGGACAAAATAACATTTAAATATGATCTAATGCGCTAATACTGCTGACAACAACAATAATAATAATAATAATAATAATAATAATAATTATTGTTATTATTATAACAACAACAACAACAACAACAACAATAATAATAATACTGGGACAAAATAACATTTAAATATGATCTAATGCGCTAAGTGAATTGAAGTGAATTGTGGGATGTATTTGCTGGTAGTGCATTGCTAATGATCTCCAGCTCGGTTTACATTTGTTATTGTACCTGTGAAGTTGTTTGAAGGCCCGAAGGCCCTTGGTAACAGCCCTGAAAAATGTCTTTAAAGGCAATTTTGCGCCACTCAAAACTTTTGTCCATCGTACTTAACATGGTTGAGATATCTTTGTCAGGAATTTGAAGAAGAACAAGAAGAAGAATGGAAGGCATTTGTACCAGCAGCAAGGTACACAGAAGCAGATGAACTCAATGATCTGAGATCATTACAACGGAAGCTTCATGAAACTCTTGTGCTCTTGGTGAAGAAGCAAAAAGACTCTCAAAGTTGGGAACCACCGAGTGCAGAAGTTGTGGCAGACGGAAATGAAACACTTCAACAGGTACAAGCAGCATTAAGTTTGTGTTTTCTAGCCAAGATGAAAGCTCAGCAAATCAGGTCGCCATACTGAACGAGTTGGTGGAAGCTAAAACCCCCACTCACTTTGTCAATTATCCCGGATCTTCCACTAACTCCTTCAATAGGGCGGCGTAATTTGTCTGGCTCAGAATATCTTGCTAGGGAACACAACCTACTTCCTGCAAGCAGGTTGCGATACATGTAAGTATTACAATCTGTGTGTAATTCTCCGATGATTAACTAGTTTAGGAATAGGATCGAATGTCTTTTTGGTAAGTTTGATCTAGGAGGATTGTCACTAAAACAGGGCATGAAACAATAGGCATACCTTACTGTTAACTCCACGCTGTGCTGCAAACACTTCCTTCCTGGATAGTCGAGAGTGCAGGAACACCTTGAACTTTGCAGTCTGTTCCCCAACCTCGTTTCCAGGGTCTCTCTTTTCTGCCTCCTTTGTCGTTGAGGAGAAAGACAAACAACAAAGGAGGCAGAGAGTCCCTGGGAACGAGGTTGGTTGTTCCCTTGTCTCCCTTGAGTGGTACGACTTCTTGAATATGTTCCAAAGGCAAGGGAAGCTCTTCCAACTTGTCTATTAACGACGTGATCTCCCTGTCCGTCCACTTCCTTGATGTTTTCTTGATAGCGCGCAACAATGTTGCAAGATGTTGCCGTTTGAAATGTATAGCGTGCGTTTGGCCCGGCCTTCAGAAAAAGGAGGCAGTATTTAAACTTTTGGATGTAGCTTGGGCGCACTTAAAGACACATTTACTTGAAAAAGTAACGAACTATCTTATCAGGATCTGGGAATGGGGTTCTCATCCAACATCCCCGCTCCATTTTCCCGAAAATCCCGCATTCCATAGTTTTATCATCGCTCTCCCGAATCCCGTGTTAAAAAATACAAATTTCAGAAAAAGCTAATAAATGTAAGACAAAACATTGATCCTTTCGATTTATTTCACATTTAGACATGTTTAATCCCTTTGCAAAAAAAGGAAATATCTTTTCATACCTCAGTATGACGAAAGAGCAGGATATGGGAGGGTGATAAGTCGTCCTGTACGCGTGCGTACTGTCCTTGAAAGAAAGCTTACAGAAATAGCCTCCACCGCGTCTTGATTTGAAATTTCGGTCGTCACGATTCACGAATTCCCGACCAACAGATAAGCAGGCAAAAAAATCCCGCATTCTGTGCCCTACTTTTGGAGAACCTCGATTCCCGGGAAGCAGTAATATCTCATTTCCCGTTGCATTCTTGCGAATCCCGCGCCATATTTTGGTCGAATCCTGAAAATACCCTGATCCCGGTCCCTGTAAAGAGGAAGGCTATAACCTGCAATCAGGCTGTCTTTTCTTTAGACGCGCCCTCTCTGAAGGAAAGAACGCCTGATCGCAGCACAGGAAGGCTGACACTGCAAGGCCTTTGTACTCAAGGTTTTGCTGACTAAAAATTATGATGCCTCAATGGTAATTCAGGAGAAGTCTTAACACTCTGCACTTCTCTAAGTTTTTTGTTCCTTTACAGGTTGCGTCAATGTGCTTAACTCAAACTTGCGGTACAGACTTAAATGTTCAGTTCCTAAGCAACGCACCCATTGCTGTGGTAAAGAATTACAACAACAAATCAAACAAGGCAAGTTGAGCTTCATGCCTTTAAAAAAAGCACATGAAATGAACGATTTCGTAAAAATAATGGAGCACCTTTGACTTTAGCCCCAGAAAGGACTGGAACTTCCCAGGAATCACTAAGAGCTTATCATTGGTTTAATAGGCTACTGAGGCCCTGCCAGGAAGGAAGAAGGGGGGGGGGGGGGGTGTCCAGTGTCGCTTGTCTGAATATTAAAAGAGGTCTCGTGTCGGTCCTGACCTTTGCTGTCGGAAATTTAAAGGGAGGATGTAGTTTGTCGCGATTTCAGTTTAAGTGCTGTCGCTACTTTTTCGGCCATGTCGCTTGTCGGAATTTACCGTGGCAGAGCCTCGCTACTATCTTGGTTCCTAGCCAATCAGATTCATGTCGCTTTATCACCATTTTCCCCTCGGCTCGCTTGCGTGACCAAAGCGGGCGGTTCGACTGATTCAAAAGGGACTGTTAGCAGTCTAGATATACGGTCAACGAAAAAATCTCAAAAAAGGTCACCTTTGAAACCACAGGACACCCCATGATTATGAACTGCGTTCCCTTTCGTCGAACACAATTAAATAGACCTTATTCACGATAGCCGCCATGTTGTGAGGGGGCAAAGAACACAAGTTTGAGAGGTTATAACGAACATCTTAGCCGCACAGATGACTTGTTTCACGTTCATTCAATGTTTATCACCTAAGGAGTAAAATAGAATGCTTACACAAGTTACTTCGATGTTTTTTTAGCGAAAATTGAGCAGATAACGAAGTAGAAAGTCAAAATGTCGGAGGCAATCAAAAGATATAAAATTATTGTAAAATGTACTTTTAGCAATGTTAATTCAATATTTCGACGAGCCGATTTTCTGCAATTTGCCTTTATTCCAATGTTTGCCCCCCAGCATAACACGTGGATAATTTGCATGACAATTTGAAAACCAACATGGCGGCTTTCTTCGTTTGAGAATTTATTCGTATTTTCCAGGTGTTTTTCTACAAAGTGAATTATGCAACAGGCTATGTGAGACTGAGTGAAGATTACAGCGATCACATTTGGGTCACAAAGGAGGAAATGGAGGATTTTGTCGACCCTGAATACTACAAGACATTAAGACGATTTTTATCCTGAATAGTATTTCACGAGATATGTCACAGTTCAGTGAACACGGCTCGCTTCATCAGGTGTCACCGACTCCAAGACGCGAGTTGAACGACCTGGGATGCTGTGACTGGTGAAAATAGGTCCTGTCCTGTAGCAGATGGGCATGGCGAGCTGCGGCATCAAACCCCCACCCCCTCCCTCGAAAATTCGTTGATGTAAAAAACAATGACTTGGTCTGAAAAGCCCTCTTAGCGTTCCAACAAATTATTATTATTGTCATCAAAGAGCAGGTCAAAGCGACTGACCAAATGTCCCCCAGGGTTCCCCTCCAATGTTTCACAACATTTGTCATCTTTCTCCTGATTCAGAGCCGTTTTTGCTAGAGTCCGATACTAACGACAACTGAGCAAGGAACAAACCCAGTGAAAACAGAAATTTCATTGACGACACGTGTAATCACGCATGCGCAGCGAAGCGATTTTTTCCAGTTTAAAACGAGCCGAAAACACTTACACAAACTTACAATAAATTGAACATACAACGTAAGTTTAGTATTTGGTTCACAGCGTTTGATAATCTAAAAAAAACTGGTTTAAAGAATGTTTTTGTGTTGTGAGATTTGTGATTATGTTGTCATTGATGCGTTTCTCATTCTGTTTTGTCTTCTGCAAGACAAATATGTACTGCGGAAAGGGGCATTTTCAGATTTTTTATCAATGCAGTCACGAACGTTACTTAATGTTTTCATTCTCACAAATAGTATCATGGATTTCTTTGTTCGGTGGTCATGGGATTTGGTATTATATCAAGTTCACACTTGTTACGCTGATAATATCCTACATTCTCAATACCCGTTAACTTCTGGGGGTTTTAAGCAGTAACGAAAGGAAAGCCTGAAAAATTCAGCCTTGAACGGAATTTGAACATATCGGTGCAGTGTTGAAAATTTCAGGCCTTAGCGGTTAAACGTCAAGAACAAATCAAGGGCAATGTGAAAAAAAATAAAACGATTTATTCTTATCTATTTACAAGTGTTGATAACCAACAAATAGCGTCCTCCCTGAAGTTGCCAGTTTTATAGGTCTTCTCTCTTGTAGGTCCCATCTCGATCAATATGTTGCAAGTCACGTGGTCCCAGTGTTTCGGTGACGTTTGCAAACACGTAAATGGAGTATGAGAAAAGCCTTGTAGGAACGAGGGAAACGTCAAACAGCAAGACTAAACTCGTTTTCGAGGTTCCCTTTCACTTTGTAAGTACGCAAAAGAGTGGGCGCTGATCCAGAAGGGTGCGATAGCCTGGTAACTAATCGTGACAAACTGTCCGATGAAGCAAAAGTCCCAGTACTCCTCCTCTTTGCGCCGCTCTAAATCTTAAAGATCTTTCTTGTTCAAAAGCCTCTTCGAGTTTAAGCCACTGGAAAAAAAAAACAAGCCACAAAGGCAAGGTCAGCTAATAGGCGATTGGTTTCATTTACAATATTAAAAAAAGAAAAAAATTTCAGACATATCCGTCTCGAAAAAGAAGATCTTATTCACGTTTTCCTTATCAATCCAGCAAATATAAGACCATTTTCCTGCCACGATTATGTTTGTTCTTGTGCAGGAGACTGCAAATATTTACCAAAACCTTGCTCTTGGGGTCCCAAAGTGAGGGTGCTTTTAAGACTATTTAACCCAATCTCCCACCTAATAATGTATAAGTCTACAATGGTAACTGAAGCTTGTGAATGTAGGATGTCAAGATTTCATTTCATTATGATCGAGATGTCACGCGCGAGTACCCCTTCCTCTCGCAAAATTTAACAATTAAAGAGCTTCTTCGAAGAAAATAAAACACCAGCTACTAATAGGGTGCAAACACAAACCTGTTGAATTCTCTGTAAGTCAATCTCAGCTCGTCGCAGTTTTTCCCAGCAGTAATGTTTTACACATTTCCTCTTTGAAGCGCGACAAAAATCTCCAGTTTCTTCAAACACGTTCCAAACAACTGGACAGCCACACACGTCCGAAGCGGAAATCTTTCAAAAACAAGCAGACAAAGCGTTTTCAATCGCAGAGTAAGACACAGAAAAAGATCTTTCCATTAAGCGAGAGAACACGCGGTCCACGCGCAGCAAAATTAGAACGTGCGAGGGAAACTTGGCACAAGCGGGAATGCTGTTTTAAACCCAGGCACAGGAGAGATGTCCAGGTTTGAGTCCAAGTTGGGGACGATTTATGCGAAAAATTGCAATTTTTGCAGCTGCGTGCAAACCTGGATATATAGGCGAGGCACAGAATGAGTTTATCAATAGGCCATTTCCGAGTTCACGTCTGCCTCCATTTCAAAGCGAGTCTAAGTGCGAAGTTTTTGTGATGGTAATTAGTTCTACTTTACATATGAAAGCAAACTAATTATCATAAGAAAAACTTCGCACTTAGTAGATCGCTTTGAAGAGGAGGCAGACATGAACTCGGAAATGGCCTATTCAAACTCATTTTTGTGTTCACTTTCCCACCGACGCAGCACCACAGTTTCGGAACTAAACTGACCGCTCTGAAAAAAAGACGAGTCAGTCGCGTTACCTTTGGTTCCTTGGTGTGTTCCGGACACAAAACCCGGAGTCTTTTACAGTAAATCTTTTGCTGAGAGTTGTAATAGTCACAGAACAGGTTTCTGAGGAAAAATGATCATGCACTCAAGTTAAATAGGTGACTAAAATGTACTATAACTTGAAGTGAAAATGGAATTTCACAAAGAACTGCATATTTCAATAAACTACTTTTACTAATAGACCTAATCGGCCAACTCAACGTTGTACCCAATTCAAACCCTTTGGGAATAAAACATTATCATGCAAATACAATACACAAAGAATCTTAGTTCCGGGAGATTTGAATTGGGTACAACATAGACCGAATGCATAAATGGCGGCCAAAAATGTATTCTTTTATGTGCCAATTAGACTCACTAGCCTCGCTCTCAAGCAACATTTCTTTTGTATTTTGTAGATGCAAACGAGGCTAGTGAGTCTAATTAGCACATAAACAAAAGAATGCTTTTTTGGCCGCCATTTATGCATTCGATTTATTGAGTTAGCCGATTAGGTCTATGCAAGTAAGTTAAACAAAAAACACATCGAACCTTACCCTGCGCTTTTATAGATGGAACCAAAAGTTGTTAAGCTTTCATTCTGGAAGAGAAACGCAGTAACAAAATTGCTTTACCAACTGAGCTATGATGCCCTATTTTGGGGCAAATTTATACTCGTGAAAGAGTGGTAATGAAGCAGTCAAAGGCTTGCACGCATCTGTTTGATGGACTAAACCGACGATTTCTCTCTAAGAAGAGGCTACGGCTAGCCTACACTTTGTTTGAAGGAATTTTAACCCAATTCCTTTGAAATCCACAGTATTTCAGTGGTTTTTTACGAAACAATATCTTGGTCAATATCTAGTTCAATTCCCTAGTCCGAAGTCTTAAGTCCACATTCCGTGACGCAACAATCTGGTTAAGTGCGAACGTTGTTCACATTAAAAGTGCTCCTAGCCCTTCAACTTGTTATGGTTTTGGTAGATTTTCATATCTTTCAAGAACTCATTTTCGCAAAAAAATTTTTCAAAAAAACCGAATCCTGATTTTCTTACGAGCGCTTGAAGTTACTGAAATTTGTAATTTTTGCGCGCTATAAGCTCCGCTGGACAAATTATTGTCTCGTGGGCTCATTAGGAACGAGCCAGTGTGAAGCGTCCGATATTTGACACATTCCTAGTTTTGACGTAAGAAAAGGACATTCCAGCAACTCAAGCTTGCACAATGTCCTTTTCTTATGTCACGCTGGATAAATAGACACATTTGGCCGAGTGGGGGACTAATGTGAACGATAGGTGAAAAAGTGGTCGCGACTGCCTTCACTTTTAGCGCTCGTAAAAAAGTCAGGATTCAATATTTTAAAAAAAAATTCCCGAAAATGGCTTCCTGAAAGATATGAAAATCTACCAAAAAAAACAACTTGAAGGCTTAGGGGCACTTTAAATTGTTGTTAACGGCGTTGACTCTAATCAAAACCAGTAAACAGATGCTTTACAAATTTCTACGATGGTAATTTAAAATATTTAATAGTTTTTCTCAACAATATCGGGAGAACTTTATAAAATTATGTAATTAGCCTGATAAGATATGTTACAGAGTGCTACAATAACCGGATATTGCATTGCGTGCAAAAGAAAACACAAAACTCGTTTCCGGTCTCTATAAAAATGTTGTTTCTGTTCAGGTCTTGGAGAACCTTTTGGCTCAGTTGTTTATCGGCGGAGCAGGGAATTCTAGTCTTGACCTGTGGAATATGACCTGTGTTTCAGACCGAACCGACTCTCGAAATATCAAAGGAAAATGAGAATACGCCAGCTGAAATTGAACAAGTTTTTTTATGACTCCTCTGAAACACTTAAGGAGGCTCGAAATAGTTTCTCAATTTTTCAAACAAATAAACATATTCTGTCCTTTGATACAGTTAGGGTAATCATATCAGGACGAAATTTGGCCAGGGTATTAAGTACCCATCGTAGATTTCTCACATTATATTTTGCTCCAAAATAACGTTACCATGGCAACGATATTAGGCATTTCTTTGAGCCTTAAAATCAACATATGTTGTCTTTTTTGAAGAAACGGGACGGTGAAATTTTCCCATTCAGCGTCACCAGGAAATGTTAGAAATACTCTCTAAAATACTTAAAATTCAACAAAATCTGTAGGCCAGTTTTTCGGGAAAATCAGTTTTTTTGAAATGTGGCTGTAACTTTTTTTTTCACCTACAGATTTTTTTTAAATTTGAAAGACAAACGGTTTAAATTAATCTAAGTTAACATGCAAAAAATGAAAAAAATTTACCGTCCGGAAGCAGAGATATAAACGAGTAAAGTTGCAAAATCAGGAAAAATGAGGGGGTTACAAGATCAGCATTTACGCATGCGTCACCCACTCACTCGAGTCCACGCGTGAGTGGAGCTACAGGCCAACACAAACGGATTTAAGTGACCATTAAGCCTTTTGTGTAGAAGTTTCGTAGTTTTCGTGAATAGGAGTTGTCTATTTATATTCCTTATATACAGGAATTAGGAGAAAGGTGAGCGAAATTGGCGGTATTTGTTTATTTCTCGTGATCCATTTGAATCATTAGCTGACGCGAGCAGCTTACGAATTGCGTGTGTGTGGCTTACGCGCGCGCGCTCAGCTGAAAACCCTTTCGAGCCTCCTTAAATAGTTAATTTTTATATTTAGAACAACGGTTCTTTGTGTTGCAGGGGAGACGAGAGAAAAGCACTGAAATCATTTTTACCATAATAATTCTCTCTTTTATTCTTTCATCAGTGCAATCAAATTTTTTATAAATTTGTTTACTCAGGGGTGTTTTTAGTTATAAGGATAACCGGGCTCGAAACTCCCTTTTCATATTTATCTACATCTAAATTTCTAATTGAATTTGTGTAAATGTATATCTTGATGTGAACAGATTGGTATGATGTACCTTCATATAGCACTTCTCCATGTGTCGTAGAGCTACTTTAGGAACCAATGGCAACCCGCAAGTAATACAATGGATCTGAAGATCCGTCTCAGTTTCTACATCAGTTTCTTGAGTCTGCGAAAACGAATAGTTAGCAATTATCGTTGAATATCGCCGTCTTTCTCGACCTCACTACAAATGTTCTCAATAATGAATCACATTTCTGAACACTACCAAGTTCATCCCATCCAAACTGATTTAGCGAAACGTGACCTCGAGATGCCGGTGCGACGCTCTAACCAAGTAAGCTATAAAGCCACTGATGTTGGAAGCTGGTCATTTGTGGATTTAAGTGTTCCGGTGATGAATGAATCAATAGAGACCTTTAGCAACGAATTTGTCGGGCAATACCACGAACCGCGAACCTCGGGAAACCACGTGATCTTGTCCTTGCCGTCACGTTTGCAGTCTGCGGTTCGAGTTTCAACATCAAGACACCGTTCTTGCGGTAAGTGATGTACGGTAGCGTTTTATAGCCAGGACTAACCGGTATATCCCGAAAACTTCGGTGCTAAAGGTCTCTAATGAACGAAATGATATATAAAATGAATCATATTGAACTGCAGATATGAAATCAAGTGAAGCTATTGCTGCGTAGAGAAGCCTGAAAATTCAGGACTTCAATGAGGTTTGAAACCGTGACCTCGCGATGCCGGTGGGACGCTCTAGCCAACTGAGCTATGAAGCCACTTGATTTCATATCCGCAGTTCAATATATTATGCATCTCATATACCATTACGTTCATTGATAAAAATAACGCTAATATAACCTTTGCCCTAACCTTATTGTTAGACACCGGTGGGCTTACATGTTATTACTTGCATTTCTAGGCATGATACACCGTGATGCCCCAATTAACAAAAAGTAAATGTGAATTGGCCGAAATGGAATGAAAGTTAGAAAGATCATTGACGTTACATAATCAACTTTAGCAACTGGAAGCAAGCCTGAAAAAATCCAGGCTTGAACAGGGTTCGAACCCATGACATTGCAATTGCGCAACACTGCATTGTTTGTTTGTGATTTATTTGTTAGAGCATGTTGAAGTTTTGGAAGCAATTTCTACCAGGTTCCCTTTCATGACTTGTTATCAAAAATGGAACACCCTTTTTGAATCCAATTATGTCCAGAAATGCAGGTAAAGACTGTAATAAGATGCACAGCCATGCTTTCTACCTGCTTCTGTTGGATTAGATGTTACACTTCAGGCCTCAGTTGTTCAAACGATGGGATAGCGCTATCCACCGGATAAATCACTAACCAGTGGATAACTACAATACATACTTACATACTTTATTGACCGTTCCCCATAGGGGCTTTTCAGGGCCAATGAAACACAACGAAACGACAGAACAGAACAACAACAACTGTTAAGAATCCCAGCTGGCTGGAGGCAAACCAGTTGGCTATTTACAAGTGCGGCTGGGAAGTTGAATCTGGGACTACCAGGATCAAATTCAACGAGGGTCAGAGCGGGATCTCCGGATCAGTCAGGACTCCATCCCCAATTCTTCTCGACTAGTGTGTGGGTTCTTTAACGTTCCACAGGGAACTTCATGATATGTTTATCATATCATATGTTTATTTATCCCCGGATTTTAGAGTTGTGAGACGGGGCCTACGGTTTATAGTCCTTATCCGAGAAGACTTGAAAGTCTAACCATTTGCAGATGTCATTACAAAGGCAGCACTTACTCCTCAGTTATTTTAAGATCCTGAGTACTGATCTGGCCGGGGTTCGAACCCGCGACCTCTCGCATGACAGCCCGATGCTCAACCAAGTGAGCCACCGGTGTGCGGTGAACATTGCACTGCACCACCTTTAATTTGTACAATGACCAAGTAGTGGGCAACACGTATGTCACCTGAATCTGGTTTAATGGCCTCCCTCGCGTCTCCCGTAACTTACTTGTAGAGAATCTAGATTAGAAATCCAAAGGATTATAGGTTGCACTCCTACTTGTAACGCTCAGGTTTTTCCAAGTTAACGCCCGAGTTACCAAGTATACCCCTGCGTCTATTACCCAGGAGTAAGAATCTGGTATCGGGTTTGTCCCATTAGCGTCAGAAAAGTGTCCATTTTTAAACCAATTTTGTCGAGAAAATCAACAATAGACCAAACATTGTACCTAATTCAAATCTCCCAGGGTTAAAATTCTTTGTGTATTGTGTTTGCATTATAAGGTAGCATTCACATTTAAATGATATGGATATACTTGGAACAAAACGTTTTATTCCCAAAGGGTTTGTTGAGTTAGCCGATTTGGTCTATTGCTTACTTTCCCGCAAAACTTGGTTTAAAAATAGATACTTTTCTGACGCTGATAGGGACTGGGCCAATCCTTTGATTGCACTCACGTGATAAGACGGCCATGTTGGTGCCAAAATAATAAAATGATGAAGCCCAAGTTTTGCATAATGATAGAGTCAAATTCTCAAAAGACTTTTTCGCTAGTGTTCTCTCCACCGTGACGTCAGCTGCCATGACGTCAGCTGCAATCAACAAATTTGGGTAAATCTTAGAGCGGTTTTCAATTGAGTGTCGAAAGTTATTAGAAAATTGCCTTGATTTTGCATTACTTCACTCAGTGATTGGTTCAAAGTTCTCGCGCCACTTTTTCAACCAATCTGAAGTGAAACCAAAACCAAGCGTGGCTCGCGCGTGCACATTTTCCCGGGCTTTGTCAGTCGGCTACGTGTAATTACTACGAGTTTTGATTGGTCTACCGGATTGTCTCCGCCCCTCTTTCATTGGCCAACGTAATTACTTTGGTTTTGCGACACTAGATTGAAACTCGCTCTACTTTCGGGTGATAGACTCTTGGTATACCTGATTAATATATGACTTCATGAGAAACTATCAACAGGGAAAAATATAACCCACCTCTGTTTCTTCAATTGCAGCATTTTTAGTTTTTTCTACGAAAGCATCGAGCTCATTGCTGAGCCTGTCAAGTTCTAGCAGCTTGTTTTGAGCTTCCTGCAAGAAACACAACATTAATTTATGTAATATAGTTACACGTATTAACCCAATTTAGTAACTGTGATGTAGTTATATATCATGCAAATTAATTTCTGACAACGAATAATACAGCAAATTACTCATTCCAAATATGTTATCGTTTTTGTCTAAGATTCCTTGCATAATTCTCACAAGCCGACAAAGCAGTCATTCTTAAAACAATAGTGACATCAATAGCCTAATTGAAAATGTTACACAAATGACTGCACATAGCCTTCAATTTTGATTTAGCCTTCTTGTTTTCCTTGAACGTAACATTACATTGCAAAGGCTTTTTTGTTTATAGCAGCGACCTTTCGAGCGGAGAACGAGGACGACTTCGAGCAGGAAGTTCCCGTACTGAACATGCGCATAAGGTTTGGAGGCCGACATTTTTCGAAGTGCGCGTGCTCAGAAGGAAAAACTCGTACTCGTAGTCGTAGTCGTCCTCGTCCACCAATCTAAAGATCCCTATAATAACAAATCCGATCCAACCAACGCGTCAACCAATGCGCTGGCCAACAGATTACCGATCCGTGATATGAACTTCACAGATTGCTGATGACTGATGTGTTGGCAGAAAGTCGACCAACAGTGGACCAACAAAGGAACGATAGCGGACCGACAGTGGACCAACAGTGGACCGACAGTGGACCAACATTGGACCAACAGTGGACCGATAGTGGGTTGACTGTCGGTCGAATGTCGACCAAGGCATTGGTGAAAGCAATGGTTGAATCGGACTCGTTCTCAAAACCGTTTTTGAAGGACAAAATTCAAAACAAGCTCGCCATTTACTCGTGGATTTAAGGTCAACGGCTATCAAACAAACATTTTTTTTGAAAATTCTGCATGATGTAAGGAATTATACAGATTTCTGAGGGTTTTATAGCCCATTTTATAGTTGTGTGCTTAATTACTTGGCCTATGAATGAAAGTGAGGCTAGACTTGACCTTGTTTCGATACAAACCTCAATGGTTTTTTAAATGTAAATCAGTTCCAACTAATTAGCATGAGAGCAAATCGTTAACATAAGAAAAGCTAGCAGTCTGTATCATGAGAGGGTGAACTCCAGCCTCACTTTCATTTAAAGGTCAGGTAACTAAGCACATATGACTAAAACCCCATTTACACGACAGGAAAAAACGGCAAGGCAAGGATGAAAATTGGCAAGGGTAACTTTTACTCTAGGCAAGGCAAGGGTAAATTGTGTAGTGTAAACCGGCAAAGGATGCCTTACCGTACCAATTTAATTTTCGGTTTTGGGACCACGTTTAGAGGTTGACCCGTTTTTGAAGAAATCGGTAAGGCAAGGACGAAAACTGGCACCTTGCCCGTTTTAAAGAAGTGTAAACGTTCCCGCTTGCCTAGAAGCCAATTTCTGATCAATCTGCGTATGTTACAGCTCCACAACGCAGTTGTAGTAGATTCAAAATGGCGGAGAAAGGGAAGTGGACTGACGAGGAGGTAGGAAAGTTAATGGACTTTTGGGCTGAGGAAACTATTCAATTTTCCTTGGATAATGCTAAAACTCCGAAGGAGAAAATGTCAGTGTACAAGACTCTACAAATGCAACTTGAGCAACAAGGTAGGAAACCTAGTTTTATACGACATTCACGGATCAATCAGTGTCAATATTTCTGAGAATTGTTTATAGGAAATGAAATACTTGTAAAAGACAGCGTCTCTTCTATTTTCAATAGGCGTCAAATGTGATGTAAAGGCGATTATAAGCAAAATACAGAAACTTCGTCAAAAGTATAAACAGGAGAAAAATAAAACAAAGAAGAGTGGGAGAGCTCGAGAGCGAAAATGGAAATTCTTCAATAAAATGGACGGCATAATGGGTCACAGGGCTAACATTTCGCCACCTCTGGTCCTTGATTCAAGTACTGACCAGACTGAGGAAGGCAACATGTCATATTCGGAAGATGTCATTATGCACCATTTTGCTTTATCTAAAATTTATATTAAACTGTTGATTGGCCATGGGTATGTGCAGGGTGCACATAGACCATCATGTGAAAGGAGTAAGAGGTTCCGCACTTGCTTCGAAGGAGTAAGGATACTGTGGTGATGTACTTTTGTGTAATGATTTCGTAGTTATGAGTGATGCTGAAAGTGATGGTGCTGTCGCAGATGGAGGAGCTACCCCTCCTGTACAAATGGATTCACTTACTGGGGGTCCATCCGAATCATGTTCATCCACTACTCCAACTACAGGTTCGAAGCCAGTCATAAATAAGGTACCCAGTGGGAAAGCATTACCAAAAAGCTGCAGCACCAAAAGGACTAATTTGGAGAGATCTCTTGAGCTTCTCTGTGACAAGATGATAACCTCGGCAGCTTCAGAAATGGACAGGTGCTGAACTTTGAAATTCACTATGTTCAAGCAAGCACAGTGTTGTTGAAAAGTGTTTGCCTTTGCTGAGCACTTATTATTCCTTACCACAAAGAATGTAAGAAATTCATTGATGTTATTACCAACATTTCAAACGCCATACGATCCTGTCAAAGTGGCATAATAATAGCAACTCAGCTGAGATCATAGCAGTCTACTGTTTGCCTTGAAACTTGCAAAATTATTTCTTTGGAGTGTCAGATTTTGAGATAATACAAACTGTGGTTGTGAAGCTACAGTCAGGATTCTCAAGATCTGAGTTCTGTGAAGTCCTGCCTATGATATCAGTGCAATGTGCGCTTAGTTAGTTTTGACTAAATTATGAGATATATCTTCATATTGTTACATAATGGTCTTACAGAGCCTAAGAAATATGACACATTTGCACAATTTCATACAACTCATGTGTGTGGTCATCAGTCGTTGAAACATTGTATCCAAAGAGGTTGTTTTTTGCTCCAAAGATTTTTCAAGATTGAAGAAGAACGGCACAAGCGGGAAATGGCATTACAGATAGAGGCCGAGAGGCGACGAGAGGAAAGGCAACACGAGTCAGCAGTTCTTCAACTCTTAACACGCAATGCATATATGCCTACGACAAGCATGCAGTCATCAGCTGGACCTGTGGTATACAGTCCAACTGGGTATGATGATCCAGGCCAACGTGATAGTAGATTGTTTGGATGGGGCTATGGGACCATGGGTGGAGTAGTAGACGAAAGTGCGCGTTCATATTCGTCATCAGAGTCCAGCTACATACCGTTGTAATGAAAGGCTTTTTTTGCAAGTCATACAGTCACGTTTTGTTAAGTCTTTTACGTTCGAAATAGTCAAGGTAACTGCAAGTGTTTTAATATTAATTTTAAAAAGTTGTTTTACTTTGTATTTAACATTTGAAAAAAAGGTTCTCCACGCGATACTCGAAACCTTAGTTATTACGCGCTTTACCAAACGAAATCCAGGTAATCCTTGACAGTTCATGAACACAAGTCTTTTCTTCGTGAAAAAACTGACATTTTTAGATTCAACATATGTACACTGAGGAAACTAAATTATAGACATCAAGAACGGCATTATTGAGTAGCTTCATAAGAGTAATAAGCCTTCATCTGATTATTTTTCTCCTGTTTTCTTATGTTGTGTTTAACATTTAATTTCATTGCTAACAACGTAACTGACGGTTTCAATAAAGCTTCATTGACTGTTGTGTATATTTGACAGTTCAAGTTTTCTTCCAAGTTGCTAGGAATGTGTGCCCCTTTCGTAACAAACAATTTTTCAGTACACCAAATTTTTGGTACCATAAATTTCCATTACATTAGGCATACAGGTTGTGACCCTGTTCCAATGTTCTCACCATCTTGAGATATAAAAATGGTCTTAAATGCTGAGCGAATGTCTGTGGCATCGTCTCTTCCTTCAAGCTCATTTGGAGGTGACTGAGGCTGAAGAAGTGCAGTTGTTCCATCCATCCAGTCTTCCAAGAATTCATTTTTTTGTAATTCACACATGTTGTGAAGAACACAGGATGCAGCAGTTAAGTTGACTACTCCACGTACCTCCATATCTATCCTCCTGGAAAATCTGCGAAAGCGACCCTTCCATCGCTCGAAAGTGTTTTCGACTGTCATGCGCGCTCTGCTCAATCTGTAATTAAACACCCTTTGGCTCTGGGGAGTGTTCGGGTTTTCAGGATATGCCTTCAAAAGCCAAGACAGCAATGGATAAGCAGGGTCACCGAGTATGACAATCGGAACATCTTGATCCCCAATCCTTTCTCTAATATCTGGGAACAATGTTTTGTTGTTCCCTTTCTCATAGACACTAGAATTTGACAAGATGCGAGCGTCGTGAACACTACCTGGCCATCCAATGACAACATCCCTAAAAAGGTAGTTACAGTCTACCACAGCCTGCATGACAACACTGTGGTAACCTTTTCTGTTTACATAGTCGGTGTGGTCCTCCTTTGGTGCAATAATAGGGATATGTGTCCCATCAATAGCCCCAGCACACATTGGGAAACCCCATTTTTCTCTGTAAGTCTCAAGGATAGATTTCAGCTCGTCATTCTTTGGAATGTAAATTAATCTTCCCTGCAGACTTTTAATAATGGCACAAGACACATCTTTGATGGAATTACAAAGGAATGCCTTTGATACTCCAAAGAGGTTTGCAATCGTTCGGTACTCGGACGTAGAGGCGAGGTAGTAGAGTATCATTGCTAACTTCTTCCTCGCTGGAACGGCTTTTCGCATTGGAGTGTCATGTGTTGCTCTTTCATGTTCGATTTCACCAAGAATAAACGTAAACGTATTTTTTGTGACACGAAAATTCTCATACCACTGCTCTTGAGTAAAGGTACTGTCAGCCATTCTAAACCAGTCATCTGACTTAGGATTCATCCAGATGTTTCGTTCCCTTGGAGGGTTAATTAGTGTTGACATCGCGAGCATGAAAAGAAACATTTTTTTCCTACGGCAGCCACGGTATCTCATTAAACTCTCTTTCCTCTTCAGTTCCTCACTTTTCTGTTTCTTTATTTCACGTTGTCGTCGTTTCTCTTCAGCCTCGTTTTTTTTCCTTAGCAAGGAGTTAACGAACATCAACAAGCTCGATGCCATCTTTAATTTGCAAAGTGCGCATGCTCTGTTATAACGTTAAGCCTTGCCTGGAGCAAAATAGCCTTGCCCAAAACAACCTTAGCGAGGATAAAAAGATGCATGTGTAAACAATCCTTGCCTTACCAAAATGTTAGCTACCCTTGCCAATTTTCATCCTTGCCTTGCCGTTTTTTCCTGTCGTGTAAATGGGGTTTAAGAAAAGGTCTATTCAACTAGACAAACACTCCTCGGTTTGCAGGATTCTAAATGTTATGCACAGCTTGATCCCATAATATTAAATTGTCAACTACAAACATGAAATTAAGAATATCTCAATAATTCTTATCTTTAAGCCACGTAAGTGTTTTCTTCTTCATTTTCAATGATCACACAGAATTTTATGTGACACATCTACATTATATTACATTACAAATACCTGCTTCTTTTTTGCTAATTCCTTCTGAGTTTCCTCAGCCTTGGCATCAGCATAACTTGGTGTATTTTTCCACTCTGACATTCGTTGAGGCAAAATCACCTGTATACGTCTAAACAGAAACAAAAGCATTTTCTCACCTCTTTAATCCCTTAAAAAAACGTTGGTGCCACTATCTACACCGTATATGTACGGGGCATTTCAATTAAAAATTACCTCGAACCTCAATTATTTTATAAAAGTGACATTTCAGCACCATAACAAAACTCATCCAGTTTTTTATATAGGTAGGTCGTTGAGATATGTACTGTGTAAAGATGTGCAATTATGCTGACATTATAACACTTGTATCTTAGATGAAGGTACTGAGGTGTTTTGGGGTTAACGAAACAGATGCACCAAACGGGTTAAAAAGGATGTTTTAAACGGATGAATAAAACGTATTTCGATAAAGAAGATGGAAGAATGAAAAGGCAAAACGGATGAATAAAACGTTTGATTTCGATAAAGAAGATGAAAGAATGAAACGGGTAAAACGTTTGAATACGATAAATGAGCTCCAACCAATTCTTTCGAAAAAGGGGCTAACACTTGAAAGGTCAGCCATCCAATATTTTTACAATGGTAATTTGACCTTTGTTTACTTGTCTGATAAAACCGAACAAGCATAATGAACAGAGGGCAAGAACATCTCGAAAGCCCAAATCACCACCCAAGGGAATAAACAATACACTTCCCAAAGTAGCTAAAAATGATTTGTACTCTATATCTGGGCTAGCACATTTTATATATCGAATAGAGGGTTCAGTAGAAAACTTGCCAAGAGAGCTCGAACAATGGCAACAGTGGAGAGGGGAATGCGGAAAAACTTGCGAACTACACTCAAAGCCGGCCCGGTTTGCTTGAAGCATAGGAAGTGCTGACCGGTGTTACATTAATACCGTGGAAACCTTTAAGTTTTGATACCTTTTAACCAACCGCCAGTGCTAATCAGGCTTCCAGCAACTGGCCCCCTGGCTTTACGTGAAATAAACTTGTGAAACTGCTTGAATCTTGGAAGCAACTATTTCAAAAAGCCAATGGGATTTATTTGTTTTTCAGATTCTTACACATGCTAATCGTTTGTGATAGTTTTACTTTCCACTTGACTTCAACTAGCTTCCTTTCCCAGCATGCCTTATTACCTCAGAGATATAATAAATATCTTCCCGACTAACCTCGTTATCTCAGTCCGTACTGTAAGTTACAGATCCTCGTACTGTAACTCAAAGTACGGACCTTCAACTCGGTTTGTAAGAGGCATTCTTTACCTGACTGCTAGCTGTATTCCACACTCATCGCTACAATACTTAGAGCCAACGCGAGCTGCATTGGCGCATCCTGGACCATAGCACTGACGGGGAACTTCATCCTTCTCTTTTTCCTCGGCATAGTCAATGGACATTCTTGTCTTCTCCTCATTAGATGAGATTCTTTTCCGTTTGCGTGGCCTCTCACTGGGTTGTCTTAGTCTCTCCTGAAAAATATTTTGCCATTTGCATTGCTCAGGGCTGTCAAAAAAGGCCAGTGCTTTGTTTAAAATCAACCCTCACCATTCTAATACATGCAACTGTATTGAAGGATGCTTTTCATTTGACAGCACTCACCGGCCACACCGGGCATTCGGAAGAACTAACTCTATAAAGTAGTATTGGAAATCGTATGAACGTGCCTGCATTTCGTGATTTATGGGCACGAGCAATGTTTTGAAAGAGCATTTTAGAGCGGTTTTCAATTGAGTGTCGAAAATAAAAAGATAATAACTTTGGTTTTACATTACTTCACTCAGTGATTGGTTCAAAGTTCTCGCGCCACTTTTTCAACCAATCAGAAGTAAAACCAAAACCAATCGCGGCTCATGCGTGCACATTTTCCCGCGCTTTGTGTCGGCTACGTGTAATTACTTCGAGTTTTGATTGGTTTGCTGGATTGTCTCCGTCCTTCTTGATTGCCCAAAGCGGTAAATGACCCTTTTACCACGGGAAAGTGCATTTGGTGCGTGTGACCGACATTTCCCAAGGTAATTTTCCTGTGGTAAATTTCCATGGATACGTCAAAAAGATCAAACGAAGCGGTCATGACATTTAACGTGGTAAGTTGGAACGGTGTTTTGATGGCCGGGGTACAAGAGCCAATCACGATGCTGATAATGTTGTGATTAAATTTCCTGCCTATGGATTGCGTGAGATTTATTTTTGCCTCGGTAATATTCGTAACGTGTGACCGCTGGTTAACACGGTATACTAAAACCCAAGTATGAGGCACCGCGGGATAATTTACATGGGAAATGTCATTTACCACGGTGTGTGTAAACCGCACCTACTATACACTCAACAAAATCACTCCATCGCTTTGTTTCCATAGCAACGTCCGTATTGCACTCAGACTCTATAACCACTTTTGCATTCTGTAACATATTTAAGCATACGTCATTGACAGGTCTGGCCAGCCAATTCTGACAAAAGGACAGTACCCAAAGATTCTGCACTTCCATGTGAATGGGGTTTCAATAGAACTTGATGTTGGTGGCAGCTGGTTTGAGTGCAGTGACCAACTGTATCAACAAGGGGCCTTATTTCCCATTTCTCTAGCGGTGTCTGGGGGCATGCCATTTTTTAAAAGTATGCTCCCGAACGCCACATCTCAAAAGCAAAATTGACGACCATGTTCAGACGACTTCATGTTGTCGTTGTCTAAATGATTTGTAAACTTAGGTCTGAAAGAATTTGTCTTCATTTTTTCAATTTAGGAAAAAAGTTGCTGGCTTCTCTGAGTGGAGTGGCCAGTTCTTTTCATTGGTTGTCACTACAACAGTTGGCCAACTGTTGGTCGATTGTCGGTTGACTCTTGGCCGACGTGTCAGTCAGTGTGTCAGCCAAGACATTGGTTGGGATTGGATTAGCCTTCGTAGCAAGCGTTTTCTTGGAAAAAGAAAAAGACCAAGGTTTAGGCTTTTCGACGTCTTGACCGAATAAAAAAATGGGTCGAGAGCCCCAATTTTTGCTCGATCAAAAGATCGAAAAGAACCCCACGGAAAGGCAGAGATCTCGTGTATATACCCACCATGAGTCCCCGAGTCATCCACATTCATCTACCTTCATCTATATCAATTCACCTTCATCCATATGTATTTATCATCATCCGTATTAATCTACCTTCACTCATGGTTACTTACCTTCAATCACGTTCCTTAATAACCCTCATATACCTTCATGTACCTTAAATCAATGGCATGTTCATTTACCATCACTTACCTTCATTCACGTTCAGTTACCTTAATATACCTTCATCTAACTTCACTCGCGTTCATCTACCTTCAGCTTTCACGTTCATTTACCTTCATCTACCTTCATTCACGTTTTCGCGTTCATTTCCCTTAATATACCTTCATTCGCGTTCATTACCTTCAGCAATCGTCATCTACCTTCAATTGCGTTCATTTACCTTCAGCTACCTTCTTCGCGTTCATTTCCCTTAATATCCCTTCATTCGCGTTCATTACCTTCAGCAACCGTCATCTACCTTCAATTGCGTTCATTTACCTTCATCTACCTTCATTCACGTTCATTTAACTTCTTCGCGTTCATTTCCCTTAACATACCTTCATTCGCGTTCATTACCTTCAGCCACCGTCAGCTACCTTCAATTGCGTTCATTTACCTTCATCTACCTTCTATCCCGTTCATTTACCTTCTATGGCGTTCATTTACCTTCATCTACCTTCATTCTCGTTCATTTACCTTCAGCTACCTTCAGCTACCTTCATTCACGTTCATTTACCTTCAGCTACCTTCATTCACGTTCATTTACCTTCAGCTACCTTCTTCGCGTTCATTTCCCTTAACATACCTTCATTCGCGTTCATTACCTTCAGCCACCGTCACCTACCTTCAATTGCGTTCATTTACCTTCATCTACCTTCATTCACGTTCATTTACCTTCTTCGCGTTCATTTCCCTTAATATACCCTCACTCGCGTTCATTACCTTCAGCTACCCTCAGCTACCTTCAATTGCGTTCATTTACCTTCATCTACCTTCATTCACGTTCATTTACCTTCTTCGCGTTCATTTCCCTTAATATCCCTTCATTCGCGTTCATTACCTTCAGCAACCGTCATCTACCTTCAACTGCGTTCATTTACCTTCATCTACCTTCATTCACGTTCATTTAACTTCTTCGCGTTCATTTCCCTTAATATACCCTCACTCGCGTTCATTACCTTCAGCTACCCTCAGCTACCTTCAATTGCGTTCATTTACCTTCATCTACCTTCATTCACGTTCATTTACCTTCTTCGCGTTCATTTCCCTTAATATCCCTTCATTCGCGTTCATTACCTTCAGCAATCGTCATCTACCTTCAATTGCGTTCATTTACCTTAATCTACCTTCAGTCACGTTCATTTACCTTCAGCTACCTTCTTCGCGTTCATTTCCCTTAATATACCTTCATTCGCGTTCATTACCTTCAGCAATCGTCATCTACCTTCAATTGCGTTCATTTACCTTCATCTACCTTCAATTGCGTTCATTTACCTTCAGCTACCTTCTTCGCGTTCATTTCCCTTAATATCCCTTCATTCGCGTTCATTACCTTCAGCAATCGTCATCTACCTTCAATTGCGTTCATTTACCTTAATCTACCTTCAGTCACGTTCATTTACCTTCAGCTACCTTCTTCGCGTTCATTTCCCTTAATATACCTTCATTCGCGTTCATTACCTTCAGCCACCGTCAGCTACCTTCAATTGCGTTCATTTACCTTCATCTACCTTCATTCACGTTCATTTAACTTCTTCGCGTTCATTTCCCTTAATATACCCTCACTCGCGTTCATTACCTTCAGCTACCTTCAGCTACCTTCATTCACGTTCATTTACCTTCATCTACCTTCATTCACGTTCATTTACCTTCAGCTAATGTACCTTCAGCTACCTTCTTCGCGTTCATTTCCCTTAATATACCTTCATTCGCGTTCATTACCTTCAGCCACCGTCAGCTACCTTCAATTGCGTTCATTTACCTTCATCTACCTTCATTCACGTTCATTTACCTTCAGCTACCTTCAGCTACCTTCATTCACGTTCATTTACCTTCAGCTACCGTCAACCTTCAATTGCGTTCATTTACCTTCATCTACCTTCATTCACGTTCATTTACCTTCAGCTACCTTCAGCTACCTTCATTCACGTTCATTTACCTTCAGCTACCGTCAGCGACCTTAAAAATTGCGTTCATTTACCTTCATCTACCTTCATTCACGTTCATTTACCTTCAGCTACCTTCAGCTACCGTCATTCACGTTCATTTACCTTCAGCCACCGTCACCTACCTTCAATTGCGTTCATTTACCTTCATCTACCTTCATTCACGTTCATTTACCTTCAGCTACCGTCAGCTACCTTCAAAATTGCGTTCATTTACCTTCATCTACCTTCACTTACGTCCATTTACCTTCATCAACATGTACGTGGTGGGTATTTACATGAGGTCTTTCCCCACTGAAACACTTGCTACGCAGACTAGGATTGGCTTCCTACCAATAACGTTGTTTCTGCCCTCAAACTCCTTTGCTAACTTATTTTTGCATTAACATGTAATTGCAATAAAAAAGGATAAGCAAGACTTGTAACAGCCTTGTTAAGTTACAAACCTTTCTACCCTCAGATTTGGCATGCTTCATTTTCACTGCTCTTCTTTGCTTTCTGGGTGTAAGATTCTATGTCATAAAAGATACATCAAGACTGTTTTCAGCAAGGGCAAACCCGAACATCAAACACCTCACATTCATTTAATTCTTAACGGTCATGAAGGACCATAAAGGATTCCTTGTACGTTACCCAAAAGGATACAATTTATTACTATATTGCCAGGTAAAATAGTTATGACTTGACAGGTCTATGAGAAAGAGCATTGCATTGAAAGGGATGCGTTTTTACAGGTCCTCACACTTGACACATTGTGCTAACCATGGCCTGGTGGTGTAATGGACCTGGAAATTTCCTCAGAGTCCAAGGGCTCATGTTTTCTTTATGAAAAAAAGGACTTTATACAAGACTTAACAGGGCGCCTGCCGAGCGAATAGATTAAATTGTTCAGAGGATCACTTATAACGTGCGCTTCGAATACATACATTTCTTTCATTCACTGCATTTTGAGTCCTTTCACAGGAACAAATGAGCCCAACAAATTGAGCTGCTCCCAACTGTGTGGCTTCATAGCTCAGTTACGGTATTTGAGCATTGTAAGTAGTGCTTAGTGTTTTGTATATTTTGTGTATTGTTTATTGAAAGTAGTGTAAATACTGTTTTGTAGCTTAAGTTTCTTATTGTCAATAATGTAAGTGCAGTTGAATAAGTGAAGTAAGTAATTTGTAAGCTATGCTCTTTGTGTTGAATAAATGTAATTGTTGGGAATTTCAAAAAAAAATAAAAAATTTTGAGCATTGCCCCGGCATCACAGAGGTCATGGGTTTAAATCCTGTTAAAGCAACCTGAATTTTTAAGGTGTCTTTAAGAGGCACTTTCTTAAATTGTCCACGGAAGTTTGAGTTTCACTTCTCCCTTTCGTTCAAAAATACAACCATTGATAAAAAAGAAATTTTATTATAAAATTAAGAAAACATAATGTGAGAAAGAAATAATGACAACTTAAAATCAAGAAATAAAAGAAAAATTAAACACAACATTTAACCACTGCAAACAGAAAACTATTTTTGAAGAATAGTTTTTGCTTTGTACCTCGACATCGAAAAAAGGGTCCCCCTCCCTTCTAGCTTCTTCTTCCTTCAACATGTCTCTGTATATTGTACCTCCTCTCAAAAGGACCTGGTAAATAACAACAGGAATGGCTACAGTAAAAACTCAGAGCTATGTAGACCAAGATATAAAATGAAAGTTGAAAGTTCCTCTTGTATTGGCAAATCTGCAATACATGTTCATGTAAGAAAGGGGCCAATATCTCATATAACAACAATCTTTAACTAATGCACTCACAATAAAAAATATTATTAGTATAGGTAATCACATTTTTTCACGTATATTATTACACCGGAAAAAAACTAATAAAAGTAATAGGACTACCGTAAGTGGAATACAATTCAGGGAATAATCAGGCAAGTAATTTCAAAATCGCATGCTTGGCCGATTTGAAATTATGAGCATAATTACCCATGAATTGTATGACACAAAGTCCAATTACTAATTAATTGTAACTGTAACTAAATGCGAGGATAAAAGATCTTTGAATACCTTGTTTTGCAAACAGTAAGAAAACAGAAACAGCAAGAAAAACCCCATCCAAGTACATATGATTGATGTGCAAATGGTGCAGGTGTCCAATAATTACAATTTATTAGTATTTCTGGCATCCAATTTGGAGTTGTTTAAATTGTTATTTGCACATATGACATAACTCAAGATGGCCCTGGCTTAAAAAGCTGACGAACGAAAAAACTAAAATTTGCAAAAGCTCACCCTATGCACAGGATACCCAAGGTTAGAAACGCTGACCTAATAATAAGCCTTTTCCAAGTTCATGTTTGCCTCCTCCTTCAAGCGAGTCTAAGTGCAAAGGTTTTGTAGTGGTAATTAGTTGTACTTTACATGTGATTGAAAACTAATTTTCAATTAACAATAACTTTGCACTTAAACTCGCCTTGAAGAGGAAGCAGACATGAACTTGGAAATGGCCTATTATTATAATTTGTTGGAAACAGGAACCAAATGCACAGACTTAAAGGGACACTTCAAGCCGGAGATCAAAGTTGGGCATGCATCTAATTTTTACATGCCGGTAAGTGACATCCTTTTGCAATGACTTATAGATGTAACATTCACTAATCGTTCACGACATGACACCCAACAGCAATACAGAATTGAGTTTATGTGTACATGTACTGTACATGTATTTGGGAAGCCCCAGTACAAGTCACAGTGAATGCATGCATAAATGAACCATTTAAAAAAAAGAAAAGAAAGGAATGAAGAACAGAGGTCTCACTCTTGATTTGACAAGGCACTGGCGCAAGCGGCATTTCTGTCTCATTTTGTTTGGCCCACCAAACTTCTTCATATCCTACAAAAAAATCAAGTAACCAGTATGTGATGCAAGCTTACGGTCCATCATAAACTATTCAATTTATCAATACAATAATTGCAGCTATTCATCTGTCACATGTATGTGGTCATGCAAACACCTGTAAAAGGCCTTCAAGGCCTTATTAGTAACCTTACATCATGGTTACCAAGACGGTCATCATCATCATCATCACTACTATCATAGATATATCACATATACATAGCCATCGCTGAAGGCGCAGTGGCCTCATGGTTAGTGTGCTCGACTCCGGATCGAGTGGTCCGGGTTCGGGTCCTGGCCGGGGACATTGTGTTGTGTTCTTGGGCAAGACACGGTGCCTCTCTCCACCCAGGTGTATAAATGGGTACCAGCAAATTTAATGCTAGGGGGTAACCCTGGGATGGATTGGCATCCCATCCAGGGGGGAGCAGAAATACTCCTAGTCACTTCATGCCATGGAAATCAGGATAAGCTCCGGCCTAATGGGCCTTCTGGCTCGTATGCAGAGACTTTACCTTTTACCTTACATAGCCATCGCCATTATCATCCTCCTCCTCATCAAAATGTTTGTTTAATATCCAAGAGTTCTTCCATTTTATTCAGTCAGTAGATCCATGAATTTATTAAGTCAGTCAGTCAGTTAAGGCAGTGGATCTGCCAGCAAATCATTTCATCCAGTCAGTCAGTCAGTCAGTCAATCAATCAGTCAATCAATCTGTTTAACAAATAGATTCCATGTTGCCGTGCGTCTGTTCAGTAATAGATCACAGATAACGTCAAAATGTGGTAACAACAAAAAAGCAGCACACGAGGCAATAGGCGAGGTGAAAGGAACTTTATTTAAGTGTCTAATCTTCTAGCGCCGTAGGGCACTAATTGGGAACACTGTAAATTGAAATTAACAAGTTAACGCAAATCAAATGAAATTTTGGTTTTTTTGAGAGGGGAGAACCGGAGTACCTGGAAAAAAACCTCTCAGTGCAGAGTAGAGAACCAACAAACTCAACCCACATATGACACCGAGTCTGGGAATCGAACCCGGGCCACATTGGTGGAAGGCGAGTGCTCTCACCACTGCTCCATCCCTGCATCCCATTTTGACGCCTTCTGTCATCTATTACTGAAAAGACCTACAGCAAAATGGAATCTATTTGTTTTATATACGTGTAATAAAGAATTAAACTTTATTCGCATAAAAGCGGATGTTGATGTCAATTGGCATCTGTCCTCTAATAGATCATAGGCAAGAACCAATCAAAATGTGAGAATAACTTGGGTATTTTATGAAAGTCAGTTTGTGGGTCATGCAGTTGGACATTGGTCAGTCAGTCAGTCAGTCAGTCAATCAGTCAGCCCACTAGTTTTCAGCTCAGCCTGCCAACAAGACAGCCTGTCAGTCAGCCAGCCATTCGTTACAGTCAGCCAAATCTCAGTCAGTCAATGATTTAAACAGCCAATCAGTCATTTGCATGTATCCCTTAGTTCCATAATCATTAGAGCTGAGACCCAACTGTAGCAGTTTATAATACCTTGCAAAAGTCACACTGGCCACAGTCTTCCATGGTAAGACAAGCGACACATTCTCCACATGTTCGTCTTGACCTCTTCCGATCACTCTGAAAGTAAAATGGTGGTAATTAAAATCCAACATACAATTACATACTTAAATTATTGACCACTTCCTAAAGTGGCTTTTCACGGAAAGTGACAAAAACAATCAATGAAACAACAGAACAGAACAACAACCATACTTCAATCATGTCCAGTGATCTTCTTCAGGGCGACTAACTAACCGTTAATGTACAACGCTTTTGAAATTGCTGAATTGCCAAAGCAACGTGTGCACACTGATACGCTTTTTAAATTGATATTGCTCTCAGACTATTTGGTTTGTGTCCAAGGATGAAGTAAAAGGCACATCAAAATGTAATAGCAATCGCTGCCAAATTTGTGATTTGCTATGCGTGGGAAGAACTTTTGGCCGTAGATCCACTGGAAAGGAATTCAGCATAAATTATGACTTGAACTGCAACTCAATGTGATCTATCTCATTACTTGTAGGAAATGTGGCATTCAGTATGTTCAATCCTCTATCACAAATTTTAGGTTAAGTTTTCACAATCACAGGAGTAGGATCAATGCACATTTTAGATTGTGTTTGGAAAATAAGAGTAATGATTATTTTCTTTACCAACAGTTTCATAGTCTGGGACACTTAGGTTTAAAACATGTGAGTATATAGTTGATAGACAGGGTCAAGGGAGAGAAAGAGTTGCGTGACAAGGAAGGACAATGGATGTACAAATTGGGAACATTGAAGCCACAGGGACTGAATGAGGATGGTGGTTTCTATGCCCAGAACAGAAAGACGTGCATGGGTGCACACAGGAGATAATGTAACATTTTTCCGTTAGACTTTTAAAATGGTAGTCATTTCAGTGCATGCACGTCGGCTTGGCAATACAGCAATTTAAAAAGCATTGTACATGTATGTTAATGGTTAGTTAGTCACCCCGCAGAAGATCTCTGAATTTGATTGAAATATAAGTGGATAAAAAGGAAACGGTGTTTTTAGTGTTTGTTATTGCTAGAGCAGCTGCATTTTTTTGTTTATCAGTGTGAAAGGGGCCTGTTTTCAAGTCATGGCTCTTCATCTAGGGGCTGGCTGCCAATTGCATTCTAAGCTCCTGAATGTCTCAGGCACCCAATTGCAATCAGCAACATTGTGGTTAATAGGGCTCATCTGCAAAGATTTAAACAACAGTCACATATCTCACTTCATCTTTGCTCATTTTCTGTTTCTCCTTTTTCCCTGAGTTTACCATCTCTGTCCTTTCTGGTTTTGATTTTTTGGTTCGATACTTTATGAAAAGATCTGTATCACTATCTGAAAAGAGACAAACATTTATAATTACTAATTTTGCAAATTTCTTTATCATCGCAACCTGTGTCTAAGAAGGAAAGAATCCTGTCTGCTTGTGTTGAAACAGTCATTTTTTTCAATGTGAATTGTATGAGTCAAAGTAAAAGACCATTTTTGTCCTGCAAGTGCAGTTGCCATCATTCTTTCCCTGTTGTAAAAGTGCCGTGAAGTGATAGTGTGGAGCACGCAGAGGAACTACAATGTAGGCTACTAACTTATGAGCAATACTGGCTAATGACACAGATGAGCAGATGTCAAACCCTGCATGAATGATGTTGAAGAAGACGAAAAGGAAGAAGAAGGAAAAGGAAAAGAAGAAGAAGAAGAAGAAGAAGAAGAAGAAGAAGAAGAAGAAGAAGAAGGAGAAGGAGAAGAAGGAGAAGAAGAAGGAGAAGAAGAAGGAGGAGAAGAAGAAGAAGAAGAAGAAGAAGAAGAAGAAGAAGAACAAGAACAAGAAGAAGAACAAGAAGAAGAACAAGAACAAGAAGAAGGGTAAAGAGGTACTTCTAATAATGTGGTGCATGATGCATCTTATCATGTACCTGTGCTGGCACGTAGTTATTACAGTTCAATTACACATTGCAATAAAAAGTTATTTTTTAAGACAACAAAAGGTAACCAGCCAACCTAAACACTGTATGCAATAATACTGCTTGATGTCCTTTGCTTCCATCTTGGTGATACCAATACAATCCCCATGAAACCATTCATCACATTTATCGCAACAGCTGTAAAACAAAGGAAGTGCTAATTAAGTACACTGTGCATGACATGATTGCCATGAATGATTACACTACAATAATATTTTGAAATTCTTAACTCATGAGGTGTGACAAGTGAAAGAAATGGAGTACTAAAACAATAATTATAGAATGAGTTTATGTTTGTGGGCATAAAAATTAATATGTTTTGGGCCTGACTCAGACCCATTTTAGCCCGGGTCACTACGTGACGGTTAAAATGAGCTCTGAGGAGGGCCCAAAACATATTTATGCCCAAGAACATAAACTGTATTACTGTTATTATCACTCTGGAGGTCATTAAGAAATACAAACTTTTTAAAAGACAACAAAACAGTCTAGAACAATCACGCGGGTGTTTACACAGTGTCTGACGTTTGCAGACTGCAGACTGCCTACAAATAGCACTGATAAACATTATTTAAGTCTAAGCACCCATTTCAAATAGCGCTGATAAACATTATTTAAGTCTAAGAACCCGTAATTGTAATTTAGGGTTAGTCTGCAGTCTGCAAATGTCAGACACCGGTGTTTAGAAGTTGAAAGGCTTTTATTTTCCCTCAATGAAAATAAAACATCAAGCAAAGCTGGCAAGAAATTACAAAATCTTGCCATTTGGGTTTTCAAAAATTTTAAGAGAAGAAAGGAAAGTTCCATAAAGTGTATTTGTAAGTGCTGAAATTAATATTATTGC
The DNA here is from genome assembly GCF_036669925.1 of Montipora capricornis. Taxonomy (NCBI): domain Eukaryota; kingdom Metazoa; phylum Cnidaria; class Anthozoa; order Scleractinia; family Acroporidae; genus Montipora; species Montipora capricornis. The sequence goes on from NC_090889.1 coordinate 44,002,350, forward strand.
ACAATTTCATACTAAAATGTATTTTAGCCCACCAAATTCTCCATTTTAGCCCCCAAAAATGTGCCAAAAATGCCCTAGAAAGTGATAATAATTAACCCATTGACTCCCAGGGGTTCCCCATGGACGAGTAAAATCGTCTGGTGCTAGACAGAGTAAAAGACTAAGTCTGGCCGGTTTAGACCAGTTTGGACATCAAAGGGTTAATACATGTTCATCATAGTGTATGTACAGAACAGAAAGAGGAGAGAGATGGCTTATGCCTGAGGCAGTCAGAGTGGCTTTATTAATGATGGTAGGGATGATGGAAGAGACAAAGTATAGGGTTAGTTGACGTTTTACTTCCCAAAAGTGCGTGTACACTGTAGCAATGGAATGCCTTCAGTAAGGGCCAACAGGATATGAAAAGCATTGGCTACTTTTTTCCTTTAATAATTGATGAAAATAATTATTAATGCTTTCTTCTAGGAAGATTAACAAGAGGCAGGGACTTAGTGTTCATTAGCCACAAATACTGCAGTCTGAAATTGGAAACTCATTTTTGCACTCAATGTTGTATTGTCAGTAAAATATGAAGGTTGCTATATAGAGGATATTACACGGTGGCGAGAAGATATGAATTTTATGTTCGAGTGGCAAGAACAATATCTCACGAGTGAGGGAAGCAAACGAGTGAGATATTGTTCTTGCCACGAGAACATAAAATTCATATCTTCGAGCCAACGTGTAATGTTCTTTTTATTATATGGAGACTAAATATTGATAAATTCCGATTTCATTGTGTTTCAAAGTAGTCAAGTTTTACAAATACGGCTGCGCTTTATAAAAAAGGCCGGAAAAAAAAAGGCGGGAATCGTGACGTCATTGAACGATACGACACTCACAAAGGTGACATACGGAAAATAGGCCACTCGGGTCCCGGATGTAGTGGCGTATGGAATCTACGAGTGGTTTAGTTCCCAGTAAAACACTCTCCTCCATATACATGTAATAATAATCATTATACGATGATGATGACGATGAAGACTTTATGAACACTGACAATGCAACCAGGAAGGTACACATGTAGGATGCACCAATCACTTTTGTCAAAATCTTACATCATGAAGCGGCTGGTATCACTTGTTTGGCAGATACAGTAGGTGACATCATCTTTCTTTGTCTTCTCTTCCTGCATTCAAAAGAAACAAGCACAATGCAAATTCAAGGACTGACCATTAGACTGGCAAAATTTACGGCCGGTATTTTTTACAGGCCAAAGGTCACAGGTCATTGTTTTACCAATATAGAAAGTATCCTGAGCATTCATAAAAGCTAACCTTAGGCCAAAAAACTGTTCTTTAGGCCTAATTAGACCTGAGGTTAGCTTTTATGAATGTGTAGGAAATTTTCTATATTGGTAAAACAATGACCTTTGACCGGTGACCTGTGACCTGTAAAAAATACCAGCCGCAAAATTCAATGATCCAATCTGGTTATACAGTTATGTAATGTTCTGATTCACCTTTGCAGCTTCCGCCTTCTCTTGTGAGGCCAATAAGTAATTGACCTTTGCTTGTCTTTCAGGCAAGTTGTTAAATATACGAGCTACCTCTTTGTGCTGTAAATTTAAATGCAGTTTAACAAAATTAACAACAAAGTGTGGTAGTGGTCTTGCTCAGTTGATCATCTTAGAGAGGTCATCAGTGTTTGACAAAGGCGCACGCCCGTTCAGTCGTCTAACCATGTGGCAATTCATCACACATTTTGCCAGCAACTTTGTGCCATGCTTGTCCAGTTGGACTTTTGCATCCCCCCCTCCCTTCCAAACTTCCACTGTACAATGTATATCAGACTGAGTGTGACCAGTCCCTGGGTTCCAGGGATTGCTGGTTACTGGATGATTCTAGGAGCATAATAGATTGATTCTAGAAGCATAATATTTTCATTTCCCTCCCCCCCCCCCCCCACCTCTAACAATGGGCCGTATGGTATGGTGCTTTTTTGTAAGGGGAAGTACATGTACGAAACTTTTTCTGACAAGTCATTTTGTCAGCGCTTTGATATTTGATCTTTGGATTGTTCCAACTGGTTTGCCTCCGGCAAGTTGGGATTGTTAAAAAAAAAAGTTGTTCTGTTCACAGTTCAGAGATATTAGCTACTAGCTACTCTAAAAATCCAAGGGTACATGTAAATAAGGATACTTACTTTCCAAGGTGGGCCGGGGGGAATTCTTAATGCATTGATCTCAACCATTGGAAGTGTGGATTTTTGATGGAATGGACAAAAGCTATAGTTTTGTTCTGAAAAAGTTTTGCTATAATGGAGCAACTACAGAATACAGGGCCATTTTTGAAGCCGTAATTGAATTTGCCAGTCAAATTAGATGTTTAAAGGACTAGTATAAGATATATCTTTGAGTGGCTCGATGGCTCGGCAGCTCGTCAGTCAAATTGAATTTTTAAAGAACTAGTTAGGTGTATCTTTGAGTGGCAGGCTTGGTGGCTTATCAGTCAAATTTGATTTTTAAAGAACAAGTAAGTTGTATCTTTGAATGGCTCAATGGGTCGTCAGTCAAATTGGGTTTTCAAAGAATGCTACACAGCAAACTTTTGCATGTAGGACTGCTTTGACCTAATCACTGAAACAGCACTTAGGCATAATCAGTACGAGTGCTATATTTGTCACACAATCTGGTAAAAAGTGTAGTAAACCAAACCGTAAATTGAAAGCTAAAATTTTAAGAGTGCTCAGGCCAGATCACTGAAACGAGCGCTTAGGCCGCTGGGTCACATTATCTTCAATTTGACTCGATTGTGACGAGCCCTCAATTCACATCCAGTCATTCTTCTAGACTGGCGAACTACTGAGCCACTCTATCAATCTAACATGACCCGTAAGTGATGAGCTGTCGAGCCAGATACACCCATTCTTCTTGAGTGGCGGGCTGCCGAGACACTCTACCTGACATGATCCGTAAGTGATGAGCCATCAAGCAGCAAATATACAATCTCTTCAGTCTTGACTGGCGAGTGGCCGAGCCGCACTAACATATATCCCTAAGTGGCCCTATAGTTTACATGACACCGGAGACAGCGCGTCACCCACGCTTATTCCCTCAAAATTTCATGAAAATTACATGACGGGTGGCTTACATCATACTTAAAAAAAAAGGACGAAAAACAAACATTTTATAAAAGCAAACCATTCTTGAACAAGTGCGTAGGCTTAAATTAAACAGTGTATATCAGTGCTACAAACCCACAAATGGTCAATTTTGCATGCTTTGGAACGTTTTGGCTTGGGTGACGTGCTGTCTCTAGTCGCTTCACTGTAGTTTAGCCGCTATATGATTTTACAGAACATGCAACTTTCCTTCTTCCGATAAAATGTATAAAATTCCTTCTACCGATAAAATGTTCCTTCTACCGATAAAATGTATGTCACCTCATAAAAGTTGAACACAGATAATACGGGAAAAGTGAATGTCCTCAAACGGAGAAGAATGTACTCGAAAAATCCCCTTTTTCGTACCATACCTTCAAACCATCATCCTTTACGTCGTCCGCCATCTTGTTTTTATTTTGGAACATGCGCAAGAAACCAGCTTTGTAACCAGTCAAATTATCTTTGTAACCACCCACTGCTACCCCCTTGAATTTCGCTAAACCCTCGTGTGCCGTGAAAATATTATGGTTTCGGGTTGAAATTCTGCTACAGTTTCCTGCTAAACTTGAAGGTTTGTATTCACTTGAGGTGGAATTGCAGACAAATGTATCAACAAACTCTTTATTTGCAGGCTTTGAGCTCAGAGTGGTTTAGGACCGACATTTAAGTTGGGAGCATGAAAGCACGGAGAGCTAGAGTTGATCGCCCAGCGTCGGGGTGGACGTGTACCTCCGCGGACTCTTTCTTTCGCAACCTTTTTTCGTCGGATTCGTGTCCTTTGTGTCCTCGTCTAAGGTTCTGTTGGCCGCAGTGAACCGCGACATCTACGCCAGATCTTTTTACTGAGCAGTTTTGATTTATCCTCATATTGCAGGTCACGCACAGTGGCTCGAACAAGAGTTCTAGGTTGTTCTTCGTCTATCGAGGGATCCATCGCCTCAATTTTTTAGATCAGACGCTTGCAAAATGGACGAAAGGCGGCAAGACACCGCTGAAAGGTTCTGAACTTTATATCTATCTGATTCGTGTTGCTTTTAGGTTTCATGTAGAGAAGACAAGTCGAAATAATTTAAAGTTCTTTCACAAGGTCCTTTTACTGTAAACACATCGCTAGAAATAATACCTGGCCGATTGTGATGGATTCGTATTTTGGCTGGCAAGGGGTGTTCACTCATTTTGCCCACATGTAAAAGTGCTGAAAGAGCACCAAGCATTGTGCTTCATCAACAAATTTGGTGTGGTAAAAACAAAAACCAAGTTCTGACCAGCACAAACTTTTGGTGAGAAATTTGCTTGTCTGGATAATGCTGCCTTTGAGCTCAGAAATTTCCATTATGTGCCATCAGTGCTCTGTACACTGTAAGTAACTGGGTGTCGAAAAGATCAGAAAGTCAAAGATTGTTTGTGTATTCCCAAGGTGAGTAAAGTCATTAAAACAATATTTCATTAATACTTATGGCTTGCATCCTTGGTTTGAAATACTGATGCAGGATTACAGAGCCTTCCAGTGATCTGCGACGAAGTTCAGACTACAGAAGCAGTTACTCCACTCAGGATGGGAAAGACCGTGATCTAGAACGCAACATTGGCCGTGAGTTGAGTCGATTTAGGGATGGAAGGACAGACTCACGAGACGAGAGGCGAAGAAGTCCAGAATCAAGGCGGAGGGATGGGCCTGACCCATTTGGTCGTGATAGAGATTATTGCAGAGAAAGAGAACGTGGAAGAGATGTTGGCAGAAGCCGTGATAGTGACTGTGGAAAAGATAGAAATGGAAGAGATCGCGACAGAGAGAGGCATAGGTCTCGTGATAGTGATCGCTATGAACGTGACAGAGAAGATCGGCACAAAGATCGTTACAACCGAAATAGTGATGATGAGTTTGACCGGGAAAGAGATTTTCGGAGATCACGTGACAGAGACTACGACAAAGATAGAGATCGTGAGAGAGGACATGAGAGGGATCGCGACTGGGACTACGACAACAAGGATCGTGCAGGATATAGTAAAGAATGGAACAGACCAAGGAGTGATACAGACGATCATCACCATGATGAAGTTGTACAAATTTTCCTTGTTTTTTACTGTCATTGTTTAATTTGTAAATTTAGACTTTTACTTTTTGGCATTCAGTTTTATTTGCAAGAAAAAATCAATTTCAGTAGCTTGATGAAGGAAGTGCATGTTGATCTTTAGTGGTTTCCCTAGCCCTCTTGATACTAACATTTTCAAGGTTTTGTTGTTAAATCAAGGAAAAGAACTTTACATCATTTTTTTACAAGTTCCTTTTTTGTAACTCTCATACGCACACATGCGGTTTCTCAAGTCAAACAGTTCCATTACAACCAATAAATATACTTAATTTTTTATCTTCAATAAGATTAAATAAATAACACTATTTTTAAGTAATCAATATTGTTCATGAACAGCATGATCGCAGTGATCGTGATAGAGATTTGGAGGACAGGGAATATTCCCGCAGTAGACACCATCGACGAGACAGGGATGGTGATGACAGAAAGTGGATGGACAGTCAACAAGATGAACCAACATCTGTGGTCATATTACATGGATTGGACAAGGACTTCAAAGAAGAGGATGTAAGTTGATGAGATGTTAATAAAAGAAAATAATAATACAGTTTGAATTATATAAAATGAATATTAGACGGATTACCACAATATTATTAGATGAGCAACTTCGAATCAAAGTATGTGTAAGTAGAAATTCACAGGCAGATTTAAGATTTAAATGTTGGCATGCAAAGACAATAAATACACCACCACCAACTTCTCAAAATCAAGTTTGGTTTAAAGTACATGTATGCAGATTTCACGAGCAGATGCAGACACGCAAATACAATAATACACCACCGCCAACCGCATTTTGACCTAAAACTTTAGGGTCAAGTGTTATGTTTTGAAGCGCGAGTGTCTTCATAAACATGTTAATCTTAAGAAAGTTTTTTTTATGCAGACACTTAACATTTTTTCGAACTGTCTCGTGAGACGAAAGTCTCGTCTCCAGAGACAAGACTCTCATCTCAAGAGGCGAGAGACTTGTCTCATGAGACGATACACTTGTCTCGCGAGATGAGACTCGTCTTGCACGTGGGTGGTAACTTACTTTTGAGCGGTACTGTAGATTAGGTGAGATTAAGCCTAAAAGATCCTGGCTTGAACGGGTTTGGAATCCATGGCCATGTGATTGCACTGTACTTGCTTTACCAATCCCAATTGAGCTATTTTGCCAGCTGAGAGCTCATCATTTGTGGGTTCAATTTGCTCATGTGTTTGAATTCAGTTGATGCTTGCATATTTTCAGCCTTGCTTGCATTGCTACAGTAAGTTGCTCATGAATGTAACTGTGATCAATGATCCATCTACTGTAACTTTCATTTTCATGTTCGTTTACCGGTTCGATTAAACATGATCATACACTGTATTTTGTACAATACATTTCACTCAAAATGTCCACATAACTAATCTTGACTGAATTAAGAATATTATTCTATTTTGAATTTAGATGATTGAAGCTCTTCAGAGAGATGGCACAGAGTTTTTGGATATTAGAATTGTTCGGCACAGATCTGGTAAAAATTAGTATTTGTGTAGATTAAGTACAACTTGTTTATTTCATATGAAATAATTTTGTGGTGTGATCTAGGGAAGATCTTGAATATAGAGTGTTACCATATGACGTCACGGCTGCCATGTTGGTGTTCCAACACAAAGGAATGGCGGCCATGATGATGTACCAAATTAATCCTCTGGGAATTTAACTCTATTTTTATGCAAATAGTTTCGTTTGTTTCAGTATTCAAATATGGCTGCTGGTCACGAGAGTAGAAACGCTCTATACTGTATTTACTCGTGTATAAGATGACCTTTTAAGACCAAAAAATCAGTCCAAGAATTGCCCTTGACTTATACTAGAGTGATACAAATAAAGCTGGTTGGTAGCCCTAGATTTAGAAGTTAGCATAACAATTGCCTATAAAAATCTGCATAATAACCAACTTTCTAGCTTTCCAAAACAAGTTCTGATTGTGTTTGTGTACATGTTTGATCAGCTCGCCTGGGCATTTCGTTGTCAACTATACTCCACTCAGCACACCAAGGTGTGACTTCAACCACTGCACGTGCAGGAAGAACAGTATTTTGGCCAGGCATCACCGCAGCCATCAGAGCCTTGTGTGAGAACTGCAACCACATGGGACCCTCGCAACCCACAACTCTTTCAGTCTTTACTTTCACCATCTGCATGTTGCCAGAGTAATGACTGCCAAAGACTTAGGGGGAGATAGAGCATAATCCTTTTGACCTCAGCTAAGATAAGAAAGTGGGAATCGGTTGGCCCGTGTTTGTTACGTGCAACGCATTTCGCCTTCTTGTCATTCTGTGTGCATCTGACACGACTTATCTGTGTTAACACCTACATGTATTAAACCAATGTCCTTGCGAAATGGATGGACTCCTGTTTACACTGAAGAAGGAATTGTTTCGTACATTAATGGAAACCCGGAGCTACAATGTACATGTAATAAATCTGTATATTTGGTGCAGGTCATAGACAAAAGTTACTGTAGAAGTGATTCTTGCACTTAATTAAGTGGACAATTTAAGCATGTGACTGTTGTAGACACCTGAGCAATAACTGAGTTGGCTTCAACAGCATTTGAACCTGTGACTTCTGACGAATAAAAGTGGGGTGGGTTCAAGTGGAATCCACCTTAATTTTTGAGCTGTCTATAACAGGCAATACCTGGTAATTATTGGTTAAATTGTCCAGTTACAATTTAAGTGCGAGCATCACTTCCTTTTGTAATGTACATGTTATTGCATAAATCTTAACATTGGTTACAAGAGTCCAAAAGTTCAACCAACTCAAAATCTTTATTTTAGAATAAGTTGCAGGCAGGTTGTATGGAAAAGTCTTACAGCATTCATACATGTACCTTTACTTCTGAGTCAGTATTTCATCATCATTGTCATTTAACATCCATATTTTCCCATTGGGGTAGGACGGACGATGACTGTACTCCACATCTGTCGATCTTGTACCATACATGTATATTCCTGTATTCCCAATAAATATTGTATTCATATCCTCTGTCACCCACCAGCTCCACTTTTTCTTAGGCCTTCCTACCGGCTGTCTCAATATTTATTTCTCAAAATACTTTTTATATCAGGTGATTCTAGAGGATTTGGCTTTTTGGAATTCAAAAGTGTCTTTGAAGCCAGAGAGTGGAAAGAGCGACACAGGGTATGTTTTAAGCAGTTTAATTAATAGATGATTCATTTCATTTTCAGTATCATTTCATTCGTTGATTCGTTCATCACAGGAACATTTGAACCCACAGAAATAACCAGCTCCCAACATCAGTGGCTTCATAGCTCAGTTGGCACCGGCATCAAGAGGTCACGAGGACAAACCCCGTTGAAGTCCTGAATTTTTCAGGCTTCTCTATGCAATTGCTAAAATTGTGTTCATACACTGTACATGTAACTGTGAGGATCATCGCTTCACTTGATTGAATATTTTATTGCAAGAGTACACAATAAATAATTGTATATACAGTGTTTTTTTCTCTCACTTTAAATGGCTGGTTGACATTTTTGCTAGTGTACTGTATTTGAATTTAGCTGAGGTTGCTGTTTTTGTGCAGTGTTTCCAGCGTGTATGGTTGACTTACGTCATATTTACAATGTTACCAACTTGACCAATTTATAAATATTGACCAACATATGCGTAGTACAGGATGTGCAGTGCAATACTGAGGGATCACCTTAATAGGCGGAGGCTGTTCTAACACTTGTTCCTTTTGCTACATCCATGTAGGGTCGATATTATGTTCGTGGACACACAGTGTGCATCGACTATAGTCGCCCAAGAACAGCTGCAAATGCAGTTATTGAAAAAGACTGGATATGTAGCAAGGTGGGATACATGAGTACTATTGGAAAAATTAAAAGGATTTATAAGTAAATTGTTCATGATAAAATAATTTATGAAGAATCATTATTATATTGGGTAATTGATATGTGTACTTTTACAGTACTTGTTAGAAAATTTTTTCTCTGGCATCTGTTGATGTAAGTGTTGTTGAATGAAAACTGGATGTCAAAATAATGTTGCCTCCAAATTTTGTTTCCAATGACTAGGGCCTGTATTAGTTCATTGCATACCAGTAAATTAGCCCATTGACTCCCAGGGGCTCCCCATTGACGAGTAAAATCGTCTGGCGTTAGACGGAGTAAGTCTGGCCAGTTTAGACCGGTTTGGACGTCAAAGGGTTATAGTATGTTCAATTTTTTTTTTTTTGCATGAAATTTTTGAAGGCTCAAAATTAATGCAAGTTTGTGTGAGATTATTATTTTTGACAAAAACCAGAACAATTTTGTAATATAATAACTGTCAACAAAATTATGCAGTGTATCTCAAATCTGAGTTTTCAGATCTGTTGCACCGGAGTTATTTGCTGATTAGTGAATTTTAATTCTTGCGGTCTTGGCCATAACGTTTTTAAAAACAAGTTTTACTGTACAGTTTACATTTTCAATTTACAGTGTGGAGGCCAGAACTTTTCTTCTAAAAGACGTCTCAGTTGCTTTAAATGTGGAGCACCAAAGGATGTATCAGGTTTGCTTCTGATTAATATTAACCCATTGACTCCTGGGGGTTCCCCATTGACAAGTAAAATCGTGTGGCGTTGAACAGAGTATGGTAACATTGCAGCGAGATTATGCTACAATTATGCTATCTTGAGATTGAAAGAAATCTCAAGGCAAGAAACAAAATAATTTTGTCATTTCTTCATTTGTTTGAGTAAAAAGAGCAGCAAAGTGGCAACTGCCAACCCTTTTATTTCGAAAGAGCGAAGATGAAAACAAGTCGCAAATTTGCGACTTTTCCAGATATTTGAGTCACAAAGGGAAAATATTCAGTTGCAAATGTGACTGTCTTGGTTGCAACTTCAAGCCCTGAGTTGACAAGTAAAATTGTCTGGCATTAGGCAGAGTAAAATCTGTCAAGTCTCACTCCCAGGAGTCAATGGGTTAATAAGATTAATATCATGTAGATCACATGCAGTAGTTTTAATCTCAAAAGGGGTATACCCAAGCCATATTTTTTTAGTTCTCTATTATAGTTCTCTAATGTTCAATACATGTGGAGGGAAAAAACTGTGGGCACATGACTTTGTGGAGCCTGCAGACCAGCAGGATGGGTTGTCCATCCAAGACCCAGATAAACAACCAAGCTCCTCAGGAGTTCTAGTGGCACAGTGGGGAGAGAGTAGGGAGTTTAAGAAAGCACGGTGGCTACGGAGACAAAAACGTCACTTCAAACTATTAGTTTGATGTTTCCATCTTGTTTATGTTGTACAATATGGGCGAAGTATGGTACAACCAGATTGGTACATACGCATTTGAAGCAAAGAGAGAGAAGGAAAGAATGATTCACTGTTGTTTGTCCACTTTGTCATCAAAACCTGAAAATGGTCATTTTTACAGTGTTGTTTTGAAGAGCATGAGAGAGAAATGTACTAAAATGTATGCCGCTCGTGCTGCAAGATCATTTTTTCCTCTTTTAACCAATACTATTACTGTTTTTTGGCATTGTCATGGCCATAGCCATTGTCATTTCTTAAACTCCCTAGTGTACGATCACTCAAGCAAACGATGCCACATAACAAACAACTTACTAACCTCGCTTTCAAGGGACCGTGCTGGGGAATATTGGCCGTCAGTCATTTTTGTACGGACTTCACACACACTGCCACAACCTGAGCCCAATATTCCCCAGAATGACCTTGCACTTGGTTAGTACTTAAAGTTACAGTCAAAATGGATCAAGCGTTCCTCAGACGAGCAGATTAATGAGTTCATTGTTGCAAATTTGATTTCAGTAATCATTTCAATAATCTGATTGTCAGATGGATAATGCAAAATTCAAATCAAGCTTTAGTTCAAAACTAGAATTTTGATTGGAATATTGCTGGCTTCTGGTGCCAGGCTGGCGTCAGAATTTCACAGGTTTACTGATTTGCATAATCTGTCAAACAACGGTCATTTCACTCTAGCAACATTACATGTACCTTTCTGTAATCTTACCAGTTTTCAACATAGAAATGAATTTAAAAAGAAAGTTAAATCACTCTTGTTATGATGTTGGCAGATAAAGCAAATTGGTACACCTGTCAAATTCTCACGCCAGCCTGGCACTGGAAACGATCAATAATCCAATCAAAATTAGAGTTTTGAACTGAGGATTGATTTGAATTTTGCATCATTCATCCAACGACCAGATTATTGAAACGATTGCTGAAATCAAAGTTTTAATAAGGAACTCGTGAATCCTCTTGTCAGAGGAACGCTTGAGCTGTTTTGACTGTAGTATTATTATCAAAGTGGAAGTGAAATGTGATAAAAATCCGTTCTAAAAACTCATGTTTATCTGTTGTTTTGTACATTTAGATCTCATAGATGACAAAGACCTTCTGACCAATAACCCATGTAAAGGTACAAGCAGGCTTTTTTTAATTCATAATGCATTTTTTCTGTTCAGCTTCAAGCTATTGCCCAGATCTCTGCCTCCTGTTGTTTTACTACAACTACAGTAGGTGTCTGGGAAGTTGTCTGAAACAATTCGGGGGGACATCTTTAAATCCTCTGCTGAAAAACATTGCTACATGTATCAGATGGAGTGATTCCTTGCATTGTATTTGCTTAGAGGAGGCCACCGATCAATTTGAACCATTTCAAGGAGGCTTGAACCACTTTCAACACTATAAAGAAACTGTACCATTACTAGCATTGACTCTACAACACTCTATCACCAAACAGCTTTCTTAAAGTTTTAAACAGCATAACCATACTTACTTCTGTATAAGTCGACCTTTCATGACCTAAAACTCAGCCCAAAAAATTGCCCTCGACTTACACTCAAGTCAATGATACAGTAGCCCTAGAACTCATCAGATAATTAGCATAACAATTGCCTGTTAAAATCTGCTTTACAAAACAAGTTACGATTACGTTCGCTTTTAAGGAGTTTGGCTCAGCATTTCATTGTCAACAGGAAAGTTTGGAGTAATTAAAGGGTCTTGAAAAAGTTATTGGGATATTTTTCAAGTTAATGACAACTGACCTGAACAGTAGCCTTTTTTGCTCAGAATCATCTTAATTGGTAACAGAATTCATTAGTACTAAAAAAGTCATGACTGTGCACTTACCTCTCTTACTGTAATTTCAAAATTTTGGTAAACACCTCAAAATGCTGTGATATGGGCTGCCTTGATTGGCAAGTAATAGTGTATTTTTCTGTTTGTTTTAGTGTTAATTCTGAAAGGGCTGGATACCATAACTCATGACGAAACGGTAAGAAAGGCTTTTTGTGTGTGATGTACTGTATTTTAGTGGCCATCGTGCAATGGGGTTCTAATACATTATTATTATTATTATTATTATTATTATTATTATTATTATTATAATAAGCTGAGCTCAGGCCCGTGAAGTGTACCAGCGGAGCACCATGCATAATATTTTTTGGGAAATCTATTCATGCGAGAAATTTTGGTTATGATGTCATGTATGCCCGCCCGCACAGATTGTTGGGGTGGAGGTGGGGAAGCTGGAGAGCCTCTGGGGACAGGAGTGTTTGGACAATTTTCCTTGTCAGGAAATCACATGGCAGTGTTGTATTTGGCAACGTGCGTTTTTGAGACGTGGACAACACATCCAGTTGCCGTCTGCGTCTCAAAAATGTGCATACTTAAGCTCCCTGATAGTGACAAGCAACAGGAAAAAGAGCAGGAACGAGCACGAGAGAGGAGGCGATGAAACTTGAGAAAGTTAAGCGAAGGCAGCCTCGAGAGAAGCTGAAGAAGGAGAAGAAGAGAAACTTTCAATGAAAATCGGTGTAAAGCTGAGAGAAATTGAGTGAGAGACAAAACCTGTTATTTACAACGGTTAGCTTTCAGGTCAGCTATAGACAGTTGACCAGGGGATCAGGCAAACCATTGTCAATGTGAAGGGACCGCACTGCACTGAGGTATACCTTGATGGATGAGTGGTGAAGATTATCGGCCAACAGTGATGCAAAACGCATAAGTGACTGTTCGTCGGCTGGCGCAAGGGCCCCTTCTGGACTCAAAAGGCCCTCCTGACGACAGAACTTGTCATAGCGGTGCTGGGCAGATAAGTAAACCTGACGTGTAGATGGAGGGAGGCCCTGAGTGAGAAAAAACTGGCATCTCGCTGTCAGGTAACTTGCAGTGCTTTCAGGAGAGCTGGAGGAATTGGCGTTGGAGTTTCTGCAGCTTGTGGGGCCAGGTGCCGAAAACGCTGCAGCTGGAAACCAGAGAGAGAATCCGCGACAAGGTTAGCTTTTCCACAAACTGATGACGCTGTAAAAGAAAATTAATGGCGCACTGCTAACAATGCCAAGTAACGCAACAAAACCATTAAGTCTGCATCTCTAGAGGTACCTGACGACAATACAGCCACCACTGACTCGTTATCACATAGGAACTCAACCTGCAGCGAAGATCACTGAGAACCCCACAAATGAGCTGCCACAACAATCGGAAACAGTTCCTTATAAGCAGTACATAGATGTTGTTGAGAAGCCGACCACGTAACAAAAAACCATTGGCTGTTGAAAATCACTCCAAAGCCCAGGGAGCCTGCGACATCTGACAAGACTTGGAAGTCAGGGAGAGGGGCCCAAGCAGGCATCAACAAAAAACTAAGACCATCCCAGCTCTAATACAATTCCCGCCACCAAGTCAGGTCCAAATGAAATGCCCGGTTTAGCCGAATAAGGTGGTCGTTACGCCTGAATGTACCTAACAAGTTAATCATCTGGTGGAAAAATGTCCTCCCCTGGGGGGCAATCTTACAGATGTTGTAGTTTGAAATGTACTTTAGGTCAAAATGATTTCAAGCTAGGTCAAAATATTTTGAACTAGGTTATTTTGTTTCAACCTAGGTTATTATGAACTGTCTAAAAAAGGGTTTCCCTTTTTTTTGGGGATGTAATTTAAAAAATGGGGCCTGGATTTTTAGGGGGAATAAAAAAGAAAGCACCTTTCCGTTCTTCGTCCACCTACCGTCTCTCCCTCTCCTTTCCCCTTACTGTCTTTGCTTACTACCAACGGACTGTGTCACTTATTACCTTGAACTTTCACAACATTCCATGCCGCTCCAAGGATTCGAACCCTCGCACCATAGGACATCTGAGATTACGTCTCCTCAGTATTAACCGCCAAGCGATCGAATCAGCAACTGAAAGCGTCCAGATGTTTTTTCTACCAATGAGTTTAAGCTATTTCCAAGCCTTCACGACAACTACCATTTCGCACATGCGTAAATGACATAAAGTGAGACTTCATACACAGTTAAAAGGCTGCAGATGAAACTTTGTGAAGAAGTTAAAGGGTCCATAGGCTAAATTTATCTAAAGAAGAATGAAAAACAGTCTGAGTCTCCAGTGCAACGAAAGCAAAAATTGTTTGAAAGAGGTGGACTCTTGATTCTGAAGGACAAATAGTCAAATATTGTACGAATTAAGTTTTGTTACGTCGCTATGCAAAATACACCTGGTCCAGGAACAAGGCATCATTTCTAGTCATGATATAACAAACGGATTTTCGCCGCAAACACAGCGTTCCCACAGTGAAAAAGAGATGGTGGCACAGGCAAATAGAACAACAAAAGATAACCTTTACAGTTTAATCAAAGAAAAGAACTCGTCTCCGAACCACTGGTGTCATCATCTTGGAGAAACCGCTTGTAAAAAACACATAACCATTCACAGAACAATTGGCAAAATGCCGTATGAAGTTGTTTTTGGAATCTCTCGGAGAAAAGAAGTTAAAAAGCCACAAATGATTGGACAAGTCACAACTACATCACATGCAGAGCAGGAAAATGGTGAATAATTTGAAAAAGTGGCAGGATGAGCTTGACATTAAAGGAGAGCGGTGTCTGACACTTGCCAAATGCAGACCGTGGACTACAGACTAACCCTGAATCACAGTTATTGAAAGCTAACGGCTAAAAAATGGGTCCTGAGACTTAAATACTGTTTATCAGCACTGTTTGAAATGGGTTTTCAACTTAAATACTGCTTGTCAGCGCTATTTGCAGGCAGCCAGCAGTCTATCTTTTGTCGTTATCATGCACCAGAAAGGGAAGAAGAAAAAGAAGAAGTTCGAACTTCAGGATTATGTGGCGCTGAAAATTAATAAAATGGAAAAGGAAACGCCCCTTCATCCAAATGTGCTACTTACTCAAATCCGAGATCTTGAAGGGGACTGTCCCAAAATAATCACAAAATTTGGATTTATCACTACAAGCAGACTCAGCAAAATTGAAAAAAAGTAACAAATATTTTATTTCATAATTCAAAAGATATAACACTTACAAGAGCCTACAAAATGACTTCTAATCAATAGATTATTAGACCCTTTTCCTGACTTTTCAAAGTTTTGTTTTTACTTGCCTTTGATTAATATGAATTCAAAGTAAGCAAAAGATAGAGGAAATAACTAAGCAAATTAAAAATCAACAATACATCATGTATGTGTTTCAGTTCTTCTATTCCTTGGACAATAATTCAATATTGTTGCCCTCTGCCATCCTAAGGAGATTCATCAATGAACAATGTCCTAAAAAGCTCTGAGAAAGAAAAGTACAATCGGTTATCATGCATTGTATGCCTAACCTCAATCTTAATGCTAACCATTTAAAATCAGTGCCTAGACTTAACAACCATTGGGGTTTTATAAAATACTCATGAAAATCTAAGCTGCACTAAGTTCATCCCCTTTCCTCTAGGACTAATTTACTAACCAATATATTACATGTACTTACTAATATTGATGGGTTTTTGTTGATGTTTCCTACTATCAATTTCAACCTAGCTTAAAATAATATGACCTAGGTTGAAACAAAATGACCTAGTTTGGTTGCAAATTAACCTAAGGAACAAAATGACCTGCAACACAGACATGGTGGAGTTGACCAATAAGGGACTCCACTTCACGATGTTTGCAGAAACGCTTAGCTGACCATGTATCTAACAGAGCAATGATCCTATCTCTCTTCTCCACCGGCAGCCAGGCCTGTAGATTTTGAGTGGACCTAGATGTTGTTAACCTTTTCACCCGTAAAGCAGCTTTCATTGACGAGTGAAATAATCTGGTGTTAGACAGAGTAAAATCTATAAGTATCACTCTTAGGAGGGAAGGGTTAAAGGGGACATTGTTTTTGAGTGCACCTTGATGTTGTTAACCTTTTCACCTCTGAAGTAGCCCCCATTGAAGAGTAAAATCATCTGATGTTAGGCAGAGTAAAATCTCTAAGTAGCCATATTAGTGGTGAAAGGGTTGATTAGTGAAGTTCATTTCTGATCTGTTTATTGCCAGCTAAGGAAATGTTTTGGTCATTATTGATGTTTAATGTCAATGAAACTAATTTTTACTCTTATTTTAGATACGAAAAGCTCTAGTGGAAATTACAGCCCTTCCAATATATGATGTTCGTTTAATAAGGGATAAATTAACGAGCACGTCAAGAGGTTTTTGTTTTGTTGAGCTGGGATCCATTGAGGTAATGAATTATCATTAAGTTTAACCCTTAACTTTGTAGTAGGAGAGTAGTTGCCCAATGGCAAAGTGAGTTGATAGGCAGGGCTACCAAGTGATGTGAGGTAACTGTGGCAACTAGCCATGGACCAAACTTGGCATTTGTCCCACTGTGGGAATAGTGAAAGAGATACAATGTACTTATCACGTGGTACCTCCTGTAGATGGGGGGGGGGGGGGGGGGGTTCGGTGTTAGTAAAGGCAAAACAAGCAGGAATACTAAGGAAGGGCAAGTTTTTAGGGACTCTGGTCAAGCAAAATTGCATGGCACTATAATGATTTACAATACTAAAACAATAGCGGGTACTATTAGAGCTAAATATTGCGAAAAGACAACTTGAATCTCCTGGGAAAACAAAACACAGCTCAGTTGAAGGTTATGGAATAAAGCACTGTTAATCCATTGACTCTCGGGGGTTCCCCATTGACGAGAGAAATCGTCTGGCGTTAAACAGAGTAAAATACCAAGTCTGGCCAGTTCAGGCCGGTTTGGGTGTCAAAGTGTTAAGTTACCGCACTACCACACATACGCAATGCGTGCCAATTTTTCTTTTACGCAGGAAGCAAGTCAATTGCTAGAGATCATTTCTAACATGCAACCACACTTTACCATTGATGATCGAATTGTCACTGCTTCTTATGCCAAGCATGACAATCCCCCTAAACAAAACAGGTAAGACGTGTTAAGCTTGTGACAACTTTGTATCCTGTTCAAGTGGAGAAAGACTTGTGAGCATAGTGGGGGCAAAACTCAAGAATGGTGCAATAATGGCTAAATCAGAGAATAGTAGAGCCAATTTAGGCACAATTCTCTGATTTAGTCGCAGAGATGCTCTCGATGGTATTCTCTAATTTTACGACTTCCATAGTAAAACGTCTCAGATTCGCTGATTTTACCAATGCATCTAGTGAAAGTTCTCCAATTGAACAATTTTCCCTATTCTCCAATTTGAACTCTCCATCTAGAGAAAAGTGTCCGATTGTATGATTCTTCTGATTCTGAAATTTACCACTTCATGTTACCATTAGTAGCCCAAAATTCAATTGTAATGAGGACAAATTTAATACATGTAAACGATGAGTCTAATAACGTAACTCAAAAAACTCAAGCTAACACAATGTCTGAGACAAAATGTTCTCGCAATCTGGTATTGCTTACAGCTGTACATCCTCAGAAAAAAATTGAGGACGGTGTGGCTGTACAACAACAACAACAATTATTTATTTGTACCTTAATTAGACAGAAATAATACAAGATGTTATTAATATAACAGCGAAAGCCAGTAACAGGGCGCCTGCAGGCTAATACGTGTAATTTAAAATTGGCTTCAAATTAGTGACGATGAGCGCTATTTTTTCCTCCTCTATTTATGGTACTTGGGAATTTTAAATATAGTTAAATAAAATTTAACATAGTTAACGACTAGGAGCTAGTCTGGTCAGTAGTGTTTTGCAGGCGGTTGTTAGTGTCTTGGCCGTCTGGTAGCGTTGTTCAGCGTTTTGGTGCGTTCTGTAGCGTTTGTTATAGTTACATGGTTCACGACCGGGAGCTAGTCCGGTCAGTAGCGTTTTGCAGGCGTTTGTTAGCGTTGTTATGCGTTTTTGTAGCGTTTGCAGCACTCTTTAGGTTGGGGGAGCCCTGGGGCTGACATGGTTCAGCGGTATTCCTGCGTAGTGCATGCGTTGTCCAATGTGCTTGCAGCGTGTTTGTTGGCGTGGCGTTGTGAGTCGGTTTAGGAGTTTAGTGGTTCTCGGCGTTCTTCTTCTCGCTTCGTTGGCTATCTCGGTCGCTGTCCAGGTTGAAATAGAAGTTCTTTGATCTTTGACCGTCTCCATCTCGTCTTCACCGCCGTGTTGTGGTTCGTCTTACCTTCTCTTGTACCAGTTCCGATAGTCGGCTCGTCGCTCAGATAGCGTGGCGTTTCTTTGGCGGGCTTAGTGTAGCGGTTCCCAGTTGTGGTCAACAAAAGAAAAACAACAATAGAGAAAACACAAGGATTTCTTCCGTCATCGACCGTGGTTTCCTCGCCCTCTGTCGTGTCTGTTGGTTTGTCTTTACTCGCTCATCGCTCTTTCGTGCTTCGGACCATCGTGTGCTCCGATACGTTTATTTTGGCGGGCTTAGTGTAGCGGTTCCCAGTTGTGGTCAACAAAGGAATAAATTCTAAGGATTTCGTCAGTCATCGACCAGGGTTTTTTCTTCGGCGGCTGTCGTGTTTATTGGTTTGTCTTTCCTTCACTCGTCGCTCTTTCGTCCCTGGACCGTAGTGTGATCGCCGATCCGTTAACGTGGCCAAAGGATTTCGTCCTTCATCGCCCGCGGTTTTTTCTCGCTCTCTGTCGTGTTTGTTGGTTCGTTTTTCACTTCTTTTTCGTGGTCGCCTCTAACTCGCTCGTCGCTGGTTGGTGTTCGATCATACATCATGCCGAACCCACCTCGTTCAACCAACAATAGCTTGTCCGCTGGACTTCGTTCGGAGGACATACCTCTCTTGTCCCCCGCGCCGATGGTGGTTTCTACGGCTCCCTCTGGCCCCGTGGCGCCTTTGGCCGTCGATTCGATCGCCGAGGCTGTTGGTCGCGCGCTTGGAAGCACCCTTCCGACTATCATCTCTTCAATTCAAGGGAGCGCCCCCTCGCCATTACCCCCTTCCGTCCTTGGCACTTCTGTTGGCGTCACTCCATCTAGCTCCTCTGGATCGACTGCTGTTTCTTGTGATGTCAATGTCTCGTCTATGGCTTTTGGGGCGTCATCAGGTACGTTTACTTTGCCTGCCTTTGTTCCTACTTTTTCTCCCATGTCTGCCATCACTGACTCGAGCGCGGCCCACTTCGTGGCCCCCATCACCTCTCTATTCGCGAGTCCCAGTGTATCTGGCAGCCTGCCAAGTTTTGGTAACTCTGGATCAGTGCCTACGTCTGAGAAGGCTTTCATTGTTGGTCCTGGTCATGCACCAGTCCCGGCAAAATTGGCCAAGAAGATCATCGAGGGCCAGTTCGTGGAGTTGGCGGATCTACTTACAGTCAATCTCCGAGCTGGGGATCAGGAACCACAGACCTTCCTGGAGGGTAAACTCCTGGTGTCCAACGTAAAACGCAGGCAGGTTGAAATCAAGGATATTCTTACTTGGACTGAGGCCTTCACGATTTTCCAGCTGGTCCTGTGTGCCTCTCACCCCCTGCGTTGGTTAGACTTGACCAGATATAAGCTGCTCATTATTCAAACAGCCCGCCAATATCCAGGTCTGGCTTGGCTTGAATACGATCTGGCCTTCAGAAGGGATGCCGCTGCCTCGGGCCTTACGGATTGGTCCAAAATGAATTTGGATCTGTATAGTTTTCATTTGCGTTTGCCAGCATCGTCCTCACTGCAACCAAGGCCGTCTTCCCTTTCCGGGTTTCCTCAGTCTTCCTCAGACAGCCCAGACTCCCACCGACGCACACCATTCTGCCATTCCTGGAATGAAGGGAAATGCCGGTGGCTATTTGGGAAGTGCAAGTTCCGCCACAACTGCAGCAATTGCGAGGGAGAGCATACCAAGGCTAACTGCCCCTTTCCCCGCTCAGCTGGATTTCGTTCCCGTTCCCGCTCCCCCTCCCCTGGAGGGAGCAGGGGACAGTACTGAGGGGCGAGGTTCGCCCAGTGTTGTGTTTGTACATAGTTTGAATGATGTGATTGCGTTGCCTCGCCAGCCGAATGGATTGCCTCAGTTGGCAAAGTTGTTTTGTCCTGTTCCAGTTTCAGTTCCAGTCTCAGTTCCCGTTTCTGTTCCAGTTAAGCCCAGCGTTCCAGTTGTCTCTTTTGCCCCGTTATCTCCGGTGTCTCAGGTCACACCATTACAGTTGGATCAATTTCAAGCCGAATTATGCCACCATCCCAACAAGTCAGCTGTGGCATTTGTGACTTCTGGCATACGGGATGGATTTCGGATAGGCTTTGACCCATCCTTGGTGTCCCTCAAATCTGCATCTTCAAACATGCGTAGCTCTGCTGAGCACCCATCAGTGATTGACTCCTACTTGCAAGCTGAAGTCTCTTCTGGCAGGGTGGCAGGTCCTTTTCCAGTGCCCCCGCTTCCGTCATTGCAAATAAGTCGTTTCGGGGTGATCCCCAAAACTAATCAGCCTGGGAAGTGGCGTCTCATTTTAGACCTATCATCCCCAGAGGGGCAAAGCGTCAATGACGGCATCCCTAAGCCCCCGTTTACAGTTCAGTATGTTTCAGTGGATGCTTTCATTGATGGCATAATGTCTCTGGGTCGAGGAACGTTAATGGCCAAGTTCGACGTGGCCAGTGCATATCGGAATGTGGCTATCCACCCAGACGATCGCCCCCTTCTTGGCATGAAGTGGCGTGGGCAATATTTTGTGGATTTGGTGCTCCCTTTTGGGCTGCGTTCAGCACCATTTATTTTCACCGCCATTGCAGACCTGGTTGAATGGATCCTGGTTCACAATTATGAGGTTACATTTCTCCGTCATTACTTGGACGATTTCCTCACTTTGGGCCCACCGGCGTCTCCTGTGTGCCACAACAACCTTCAAACCTGCGTTCGTCTGTGTTCAAAACTTGGCCTTCCCCTTAATCCAGATAAGTTGGAGGGACCCGCGACTCGTCTTACAATCCTTGGGATTGAACTTGACTCCGAGAACCTTCAGGCTCGCCTTCCGACTGACAAGAGAGATAGGATTGTTTCACTGTTAGATGAGTGGTCGGAAAAACGTTTTTGTAAACGTCGCGAGCTGGAATCCCTGATTGGCCATCTCCATCACGCCTGCAAGGTCGCCCCACAGGGTAGGACATTCCTTCGTCGGATGATCGACTTGCTTTGTGCCTTTCGCCGTGATGATCACCCCATTAGGCTTAACCAGGAATTTCGGCGGGATTTAACCTGGTGGCGGGAACTGTTCCAAACTTGGGATGGCCTCAGTTTTTTCTGCATGCCCACATGGGCACCTCTCCCGGACTTCCAGGTCTCATCGGATGCAGCGGGCTCTTTGGGCTATGGAGCTATTTTTAAATCCCACTGGTTTGCTGGTGCCTGGTCAGCTGCACAAAGTTCCTCATCTATAGCGTACAAGGAGCTCTTCCCAATTGTAGTGGCAGCCTATCTGTGGGGCTGTCAGTGGGTATCTCGGCGGGTCGAGTTCTTTTGTGACAACGAGTCTGTGGTGGCCGTACTTAAGTCTGGCACCTCGCGGGACAAAAACCTAATGGTGTTGCTGCGTTATTTGACTATGCTGGCCATCCATCATTCCTTCTCATTTACAGCTTCATCTGTTCGAGGCAAAGCTAATCCAGTTGCTGATGCACTCTCTCGATTCCAATTTCAGCGGTTCAGACGCCTGGAGCCACAGGCCGACCCAACCCCGTCTCCTATTCCTGCTTCCCTTCTGGCAGCGCTTCAGATGCCTTGACTCAGAAGTGTCGGTTCTTACTTACCCAAGGTCTTGCACCTTCCACCCGACGAGTGTACCGATCCGCCCAACGTCGATTTACAGACTTTTGCCGCCAGGATGGTCGTGCAAACCAGGATGGCTCCATCCCCCCAGCCACTGAGGAGACTCTCATGCGCTTTGCTTCCTTCCTGGCCGACAACCTGAACCATTCCTCCATCAAGGTCTATCTATCAGCAGTGCGCTCCCTTCACATTGACCATGGCCTTCCCGACCCGCTAGTCAACTGTCTTCGTTTGCAGCGTCTGCTAAGGGGTATTAAGCGAGTTCAAGGTCCAGTGTCACCCAGGCGCCTACCTATCACCGTTGATCATCTGAAGGTCATTCAGTGCTCTTTGGACCTGTCTACTAGAGACCATGTGATGTTGTGGGCTGCGTGCTGCTTGGCATTTTTTGGGTTTTTGCGTGCGGGCGAATTCACGGTCAACTCGGCCTTTGATCCTCACACCCATATGACTGTTAGCGACCTGCAAGCGGACTCCTTGGTGAATCCCTCTTGTTTCAAAGTCCGTATCAAATGTTCCAAGACAGACCCCTTCCGTGCGGGTTGTGATATCTACTTGGGGCGTGGCTCGGGCTCTGTGTGCCCCATAACAGCGTTGGGCACGTACTTGTCTCTGCGTGGGTCTGCTCCAGGGCCCCTGTTCTTGTTTAGTGATGGTCGTCCTCTTACCCGGCAGCAGCTATCATCCTTTTTGCAGTCTACCCTTCATGGGGCTGGGTACTCCGGCGCCTACTCCGGCCATAGTTTCCGGATTGGGGCGGCGACCACTGCAGCGGCACGTGGTGTTCCGGATCACCTGATCAAAACCTTGGGGCATTGGTCGAGCGAGGCATACCAGATCTATATCAGAACTCCAGTTAGTTCCATTGTCCGTGTTTCCTCCCAGTTGGTGGCGTAACAGGTAGTGGATTTCTCTGGTTACCAGCGGGGGTGGGTGCCTCAGGTTTGGGCTATCGGGGGCTTAGGCCTAGTTGCCCCGAGCCCCCTTGCTCCGGGTTCTTCTTACCCGGAGATCCCTTCGGCATGGCGCGGGGGGCTCGTGGCTTGGTTGCGGGTTGGGCAGGCCAGTCGGGTGTTCTAGCGCCTTGGGGATGTGACTGCGGTTGCAGCCCCCAGGCTTCCTGGGCACCTACCCTCCACTGGCGACGTGGGCGTTAAATATAGTTAAATAAAATTTAACATAGTTAACGACTAGGAGCTAGTCTGGTCAGTAGTGTTTTGCAGGCGGTTGTTAGTGTCTTGGCCGTCTGGTAGCGTTGTTCAGCGTTTTGGTGCGTTCTGTAGCGTTTGTTATAGTTACATGGTTCACGACCGGGAGCTAGTCCGGTCAGTAGCGTTTTGCAGGCGTTTGTTAGCGTTGTTATGCGTTTTTGTAGCGTTTGCAGCACTCTTTAGGTTGGGGGAGCCCTGGGGCTGACATGGTTCAGCGGTATTCCTGCGTAGTGCATGCGTTGTCCAATGTGCTTGCAGCGTGTTTGTTGGCGTGGCGTTGTGAGTCGGTTTAGGAGTTTAGTGGTTCTCGGCGTTCCCTCCCTCTCCCCCCCCCCCGGGTGTTTTTTTTTTGTGTGTGTTTTTTTTTGTGTTTTTTTTGTGCTCTTTTTTTTTTTGTGTGTTCTTATTATTATTATTATTATTCCACTGAGCTATCTGGCTCAAGTGTGACGGGTGCCTTAGGGGGGCCTGGCGCGGGGGGCTCGTGGCTTGGTTGCGGGTTGGGCAGGCCAGTCGGGTGTTCTAGCGCCTTGGGGATGTGACTGAGGTTGCAGCCCCCAGGCTTCCTGGGCACCTACCCTCCACTGGCGACGTGGGCGTTAACCCACAGTATAGGGGTCAAACTAGGTAAGAAAGGTGTACAGTGTGAGAGAATTGGGAAAAGTTTGTAAAAACTATAAAAAGAAATCTTTTTATGTGTCTGTCTAATATTTTCCTTTTTTGTATGAGATTTTGCATGTGTCTTTGAGTTGTGCATGCAACAGAGTTTGAGTAGTGCCCTCCCCTACCACAATAACAATGGTAGAAGGTATTGAAAAAGGAGCCTCTTCATTGCCGTTGACTGCGGTCAGCCTCTTTTTTTTTTATTTCATTTGCCACATAATACAATTTTTATTAGGGAAAGAAAAGCCATAACAAAAGAGATACTGTAACAATACAATCAGGTAATTAGTGAATCTAGTTCAAGATAACATAGTGATGGGGAACTAAGTACAAGCAATTAGGTTAAAAAAGAAAAGAAAATTAATAAAGAACTAAACTAAGGGATTAGAGAATAATTTGTGGCAGGGAAATCTCAGTGAAGCCTTAGGGCTTATTACATAAAATTAATTGAGACTTGCCCCCATTGTTAAGGATACTGACTCATAATAAGAACATAACATGTGCAGCAATTTGAATAATGATCAAAAAGTGAACTGAGGATAAGGTGCTAAGCTGTGTTCTATCTATTAGGATTTTTTTGATGAGTCGCATAGTCTTAGTTGAGTGTGGTTATTGGTTTGTTTTTGTTTTTGTTTTTAGTGCCACAGTTGCAGCTGCAGCCATTGAACAAGCTCAGTGGTCACAGATGCCCAGCTCATCTCAGACACAGCAGTCATCCAGTGTCGCAGCCAATGCCATGGCTCAAGCACAGGCTGCTGGTACCATGGGAACTGTTACAGCAGAAAGTTATGCTGCGCAAGCACAGGCGTATGATGCAGTCAGTTCTGCTACATATCAACAGCAGGTAAACATCCCAATTCTAATGAATAGTGGAATTACCGGTACATTGATGCAGGTAGGATGTTAGGATATATCAATGATTGCTGGTAATATTCAAATTCATTTGCTCAGATACTTGTCCAGGACTGCGAGTAACAACTCGCACTCTGATTTGATAAGAGTCATGATTTCAAATGATGACAAGTATTAAGAGTGGAAATGGAAAAGTGATCCTTGCACTTGTCTTATCTTTCAACGAAAGAAAAGTATAATATTATGGGATCGGCTATTCATCGAGTTACGAGTTGAGTTGAGTTTGAGTTGAGTTTGAGTTAAGATTGAGTTACAGTTCTTGGCGTTTTTCGGAATTAAAAGTAGTAAATATTCAGTACAAGTCACTTCGAAAACTGTTTTCTTCGCGTTGAAAGATATATTTGCATAAAATTTTGCAAAATGGCATGGCTTTCCAATGATCAAAACAATCTTATAATTATCACACCTTTCACGGCATCATTCTTGTTGCTACTGTTAAGTCTATCGACGTCAAAACGATACCTTAGAGAGATACATGGGCTGTATTGTTAAGCCAGTTAAAGCCGGCCCGGCGGCTACTATGAACCGTATTTGTCGTCCAGCATCATGGTCGATCAACACGCCGTAAACGAGAGGGAAACATTTGACGAAGTGAGCCCGCATTACGCTTTTTGCTCATAACCGCTGAAATTTCAAAAAAATCAATAAGTCAACACAACTGTTACTTATACGTTTGCAACTCTCCGAAATTTTGTAATGTTGGCAGTTAAACGAGCAGAGCATTTAAATAAATGAAAATGTTTGACCTAGTCACACATGTCGGAACACCATTTCACTGCAAAGTTGAACGACACAAGATGTTGAAAGTAATGCTTGATTGTTTCGCCTGGCCTTGATGGTATTACATTTTTCTTTTAAGTGCTATTAAGTGGTAACTTAAACTGTAAGTTATGAAATTAACTGCACGTTAATCCCTACTTCGGTCCGCTATGACATCTAGTTGCCTAGCTACAATCCCAGCCAAAAAGATGGTGACACCAACCCAAAATACAACCCCTTCCCCCCTTTTCAATGTTGATCGCGCTATGACTTTGGGCATTCGTGAGAAAAGTCAATAGTTTTTTTTTTCCAACAACTTCGAAAAGGGGGGAAGGGGTGAACTTATGTGTGGCATCAAGTGTCCCAGAAATTTATGACCGAGATTGGGTTGGGTCTAAAACAAAGGTCACTTTCAGTTTGACGGGTCACTTGTACTTGCAGGTCATTGTTTTACCTTTTCGAAAGTAACCCCAAACTCTCAATTTGCCTAACCCTAGGCCTAAAAGCCAAGTTTAGGTAATTAGGGTTTTGGGTTACTTTCGAAAAGGTAAAATAATGACCTGCCACGCATAGCCCATCAAAAGTGACCTGTGTTTTAGACCTGCAGCCCGGATTGTGTCACGGTGCCCGGTTCGCGAGTTACTTTGTGACTAGAAAGGTAACGGGTGCGATTTGCATTTTTTTTCGAAATCTATACTGGCCCCATTTTAAAATATGACTTGTTACTAAGCAGTGAAAACACTATGAAAAGAAGTTTGTTTCGCTCACCTTCTGTTTCCCATTTCTATATGGTAAGACTTGGGATCTTTGCGCAGTCCAGGTTCTGGTTCTCACACAATGGAATGTTGATAGTTAACCACAGAGTCGTTGGCAAGCGTTCAAAGTGGTGATCTTTAATTGTTAATTAAAAATTGTCTGTCTGGATCCCTACTCAACCAGTTAAAAAAAGGTCTACAAACAAGTTTTGAAATCAGAGTATTGAAATTGAAAGTATGTCTATGATCTGACCAAATCACGATAAACATTTCTTTCTGTCTACACTTCTACCATCCTAAAACTTGCACCGCTTTAAATCATGTTGCATAAATATAGTTTACGTCATAGAAAGTGCGGCGTACGGGGTTTTATTCACGAGTTGTTTGTGTTAAAAACCCGAACGAGCGAGGAACGAGCGAGTGAGGGTTTTTGACACATAAGACGAGAATTTTCATTAAGACGAGAATTTTCATTAAAATAGTTTTCTGACCGCAAATTAGAAACAAAAACTCACTAACAATACAACCAAATGCAAATTTAATTTAATTCAATAACAAAGTACGATTTGCACGAGATGCACGAGTGATTGGCATGGAAACGCCTTTACGCTATCGTTGATTGGTTATACTTCCACATGTGAAATAGCTGTACGCCATTCTGATTGGCTGTATAAGCCTTTTCCACATGTGAAAATAAAGCGTATAGATTTGTACAAATGAGCTTTATGGAATAAAATCCTCATGTTATGTGTAATAAAGCAGTTTACAGTTATTTCTCATTGTTTATTTATTTACTTGTTATATAACTTAATTAATTTTGGTTTTTCATGCACAGTTTCTTTTGTTTTTGTAAGAACATAAATGAGAACTGACAAAGGCACTTCTGTTCAAAGGCTTTGATCAGTAAGGGAAAAAACGCATTCCAGGTTCCGGATTCCATATTTTACATAAACACTCCTGCTGCTCACTAGTTCCAATAACGTTTAGCCGATCATGAAAACCACGCTGCTGGACGACAAACGGTACGTTTCATCGTTTAGCCGCCAGGGCTATAAGCTGGCTTAACAGTAAATCCCATCCTTAGCCTTACAAGAAGACATCTTTTCTGCGTCGATAGACTTGATCGCTAAAAGGAACAACCGCGCGCCAGTGGATCAGTTTGTTATGCAGGAGATCGTGAGTTCGACTCTGGCCGGACCCCCAACACTCAGGGTCTTAAAGTAATTGAGGAGAAAGCGCTGCCTTTGAAATAACATCCGCAAATGGTTAGACTTTCAAGTCTTCGCGAATAAGGACCATAAATCGCAGGTCCCGTCTCACAACCTTCAACATTCATAAACTGTGGGATATTAAAGATCGCTCTCACTAGTCGAAAAGAGTACGGTGTTGTGGTCTGGTCTTGCCATCAGCCATGTGGTCGACTTGGAATAATCTTCTGAAGGGACAACTGAAAGATGAGACCACATAACAGCAAAACAGACAGTTGTCAAATCGGAGGAGTCCAAGTGCTGAAACTGGTAAAGTGTTAAACAAGAATACTGCTGTGCATGAAATTTCAAGATTGTTTTGATCAGTTTAAAACCATTTCGCAAATATACACCTGTGCACTTCACGAAAACGGTGTTTGATGGTCTTCTCAGTGACTTCTACTTAATATTTATTAGATTTAAGTGCCAAAAATGCCAAAAACCGTAACTCAATATTAACTCAATCTTAACTCAAACTCAACTCAAACTCAACTCAACTCGTAACTCAATCAATAGTCTATCTCTAATATTATTATTCTTTCATTCATTGAGTCCTTCATGGGAACAACTGAGCCCAACATATTGACCTGCTTCCAACTGTGTGGCTCCATGGCTCAGTTGGTTGAGCATTGCACCGGCATCGCAGAGATCATGGGTTACAATCCCATGGGAACCACCCAAATTTTTCAGGTGTCTGTACGATAAGAGACAATGCTTAAAGAGGCCTTTTGCAACTAAGAATCACTTGGTACAAAATCCGCCATGCTGGAGGGCAAGCTCATTATTATTCCCCCACTGGGACATTAAAACAAAGAGACCTGAATCAGTCAAGCTTGACTTGCCTTTGTTTTAATGTCCCATTAGGTAGGGTAAAATACTAAGTCTGGCAGGCTTACGCCAGTTTGGACGTCAAAGGTTTGATGGGGACATTGTTTTTCAGTGAGTGATTAATTAACCCATTGACTCCCAGGGGTTCCCCATTAACAAGTAAAATCGTCTGGCGTTAGACAGAGTAAAATACTAAGTCTGGCCAGTTTAGGCTGGTTTGGACGTCAAAGGGTTAATTATTAGTGTTGGCATTGCAGGTATTTTGTGTTCCAAGGGACTTTCATATTGAATGCATGCTAAGGAAATTTAGCTTAGGCCCCGTTAAAAAACTTGTAGTACAGACCTTGAACTTGGTTAGTAAGAGTTACACGCAGGTATGTACGGTATCTCTTTATGATTATCTTTGTCCTTGTTTATGCCTTTTTAGTATCAGCAACAAGTCAGCACTCAAGGCACCACAGGTATACACTAAAATAGAATAAATTAGAACTCTCTGTTAAAGATGGGTCTGGTTTGCTTGTCATTGTGGCTGGCTTACAAGTTGGCAATTAGCCATATGCCTTGTGACAGATCTAAACAATTTTATTGAAATTCCTTTGTACATGTATAATTTATGTTAATACTTTGGTCCAATAAATCACTGCTTGTTTTTGTACTTGGGCTTAACCTTAACGTGTCATTAATGATTCCGAAGACAGTTTTCCAACTCGTTGGCACAGTATTTTTCTATCAACCTCTCCACGACTCTCTAATTATTTAATCTTCAAACTTCCTGAAGGGATCATGAAAGATTTACAACACAAGCAACTGTGGCATAGATTCCAACTGTTTGCACACAGGAATTTGAGGAATACTGGCTCTTACAGGCCAGCAAGAAAAGTTTAAGACCCCGACTTGCCCATTGGACAAGCAAACTCCATGATGGATTTCTTCAAGGTGTTCCTTCACTCTCCTGGGTTCATTAGTTATCAACGAAAACTACTTGTAAAATACTAAATGTCGTTTTGTCTTTTGACACCTTTTGAGTTCTTTCATCAATTGAGTGGGAAAGTGGTCAGAAAACGTTTCTTGCCTAAGGGTGAAATCTAATCCCAAACAACCAAACAGGTTTTCTTGAATGGTTCCTTAGAAAGAGTTGCCAGCGAAAAATTTTGTATTTGTGCAATTGCTACTATTATTTGCACCATGTATGTTAGGTCACTTTCACTTGAATCAAAAAACCTTCCTTTGATAAGGTTTTTTGTACAGTAGACGTTCAATTCTCCTGCTGAGCCTTTGTGATAACACACTTATGCATTAATTAGTCAACATTCTTTGTTACTAAACGTTTATTTTATTTTTCATAAGAAGCTGAGACAACAACTGTCCAAAGCCAAGGTACAATGAAATTTACTAATTTAGGGGAATTGCCAACTAGAATAACTTTGTCGGGTTGTTTTTTTTTTTTTCTTAACTGATTGATACTGGTACCAAATGATAGCTATTATTTTAAAGAATATTAGTGTGTAAACTAAATTAGCAAAGTGCTGAGTGAAATGGGAACTTAGCAAAGATCAAGATTATATTGAAGTCTGAACTTTAATGGGGACATTTTTCAGCAAGTGCTTAACCCATTGACTCCCAGGTGTTCCCCATTGACGAGAAAAATCGTCTGGCTTTAGACAGAGTAAAATAGTACCGTAAGTATGGCCAGTGCAGGCTGGCTTGGGAGTTCAAGGGGTGAGACTCAAAGCACATTGGAAAGTGCACCAAATCAAAGAGGTGACTACAAAAGAAGCCCTTTCTCCTCAGTTACAATTACAATACCCTTGTTTGGTCTGTCTAAAATTGAACCTCATACCTCCTACATACATGTTGTTGTCTTGTGCTCAATCATCCCAGTGCTTAATTCATTTGTTGGGTTCAACTTGCAACAGCTTAACCACTCCTAAACTTGCCTCCATTGACAAGTAAAATTGTCTGGTGTTAGATGGGGTAAAATCTATGAAGTCTCATAACTTGAAGTCTCTTGAGTCTAATCAGTTGATTTGATTTCTGTTAATTGTTGATTAATAAAGTTCCTCACTTCTTGGAGTCAAAGGGTTAAAGCAGAAGCACGTGACCTTGAAGCGTGTATCTTGCAACTCTTTTTCTTGGAACAAAGCTGAGGACACCAATTTTATGCCCAAATATGGACAAAAATAAGATCAAAGCTGTACGCGTGGGGAAAATGCGCAAGCTACGTTACATCCAAATAAGGAGATTTTTAAACTGAAAACCCCCCAGCTCTGAACCAGAGTTAAACACTTCAAGATCATGAGCATCACTCTTAAGGACAGTGCCTACTATTGTTATTGCGCATACGTTCTGTGCATCTCGAGACACTCTGGTTTCCTATCGGTGATGCTCACGAATACAGTGATTTTTTGCACAGTTTAAAACTATCAGGAGAAAGTAAATCTTAGTAAGTACTCTTGGTATCCAAAAAGAAAATTGGGGGTAACCATGCATTTTTCAGAGATAATTAACCCATTGACTCCTGGGGTTTCCCCATTGACGAGTAAAATCGTCTGGCGTTAGAGTAAAATACTAAGTCTTGCCAGTTTTGGCATCAAAGAGTTAAGTGTCAATTTGAGAAAGAACGTTATACGTTGCTTTGTATTTTAAAGCTTTTTACAAATATTATTCATCCATTATGTTTGAAAAATGCATGGTTACCCCCACTTTCCTTTTTGGATTTCAATAACACTTGTTAAGATCTACATTTTCTGCATAATCATAAACTGGAGCAAAAATAAATTTGAATTAGTAGGCACCGTCCTTAAAGGGGATATAGTTTTTGAATGGATGTAAAGGTTGAAACACATTGACTTGTGGAACCTGCTCACACCCCCTTTGATGAGTAAAATCGTCTGGCATTCATCATCAGTTCCTTCTCCCCTTATGGTTAATAGGGCCGGAAGTCATGCTCCTCCAAGATACCCTGTTTGCTGCTGCCAATCCTGCCTCAGCCCAAGAGTTGAAACCCATTGCCATTCGCTCTTTCTCCGCAGTCCTTCTCGACGTTTCTTTAGGTCTTCCTCTCTTACATTTCCCTTCTGGTGCCCATGTCAGGGCAACTCGTGATAGGCAGCTATTGTCCATGCGCAGCACATGCCCTATCCATTTCCACCTCCTTTTCCTAACTAGTTCGCTGATGGTCTCAGTACTGGCTCTCCTGCGCACTTCTTCATTGGACACGCGCATAGGCCAACAGAGTAAAATCTATGAAATGTCACTCTTGGGGGTCAATGGGTTAGAGGCTGTATTATGTAACTGTTGTTAGTTGTCGTATAGGATCTTCCTGATGGGGAAATAGGAATATGTAACTGTACCTCCATGAAAATTATCTTTGCTAGGAAGTTCCTACAACAAGTTGCAAAAATAGGTGCATTATAAATTTAGCTATTAGCTCTCACACTGCAGCCCACCTCTTCCCCCCCTTATCAGTGTTGCTAGCAAGACAAAAAAATTGTTGGAAACTTAAACAGTCAACATTGAAAGGGGGAGAGGTTTAAATTCTAGATACTGCAGGTATTGGGAGGTAGAAAAGGTGTTTTTTTTTTTAAATTGTCTCAATAATTTTGCAACTTGTTGTAGCATGGCTTGCAAAAACAAACTTGGTGATAGCTGAGCTGGGAGTCAAGGTGCATTCTTTTTTCGACGACTAAACACTAACACCTAAATAACATTTACTGCATTTGAAACAAACAAAGAGTTGATTGGCCGACAAGAATCTTTCAAGATTTCACTTTGTGTAAATTTCTTCTCAGATTGACTTTTTTTCTGTTTACTTTTAGCTGGTAATGCACAGTATCAAGTTACACAAAGTCATCAGAATGCAGCACAACAACAACAGCAGCAGCAGACTGGACCACAATCACTTTCAAACTATGTGTACGACCCTTCAACTGGTTACTATTATGATTCCACCACTGGACTCTATTATGATGCCAATACACAGGTAGTAACACTTTAAGAGGTCAATTATTTCACACTGTTAGCTATTTCAGTAAAGAGTCTTGGTCAGGGTCGTAGCCAGAAAAAAAAAATGACTGAGGCAATGTCCGTGGTTAAATTATCTTCGGAAGATTTTTAAGTGTTTATGATGAGTACAGATTAAAGACAACACTGGAATCACGCTTTATTTTAAACTTTCACGAAAAAATGACAGAGGCAAGTGCCTCGGTTTGCCTCATACTGGCTATGGCCCTGTTGGTAAGCCACTACACTATTGTCAGGACAATATTATTCCGACTGGACATCAATTTCCTTAGCTATACATCA